>NW_009911589.1:0-2401 GCF_000696875.1 Nestor notabilis | reverse complement strand
AGCTTCTCATCAATCACCACCCCCAAGTCCTTCTCCACAGGGCTGCTCTGAATTACTTCTCCGCCCAGCCTGTAGCTGTGCCTGGGGTTGTGCCGACCCAGGTGTAGGACCTTGCACTTGTCTTGGTTAAACTTCATGAGGTTGGCATCAGCCCACCTCACAAGCGTGTCCAGGTCCCTCTGGATGGCATCCCTTCCCTCCAGCATAGCAACTGAGCCACACAGCTTGGTGTCGTCAGCAAACTTGCTGAGGGCACACGCAATCCCATTATCCATGTCACCCACAAAGATGTTAAACAATACAGGTCCCAACACCGATCCCTGAGGGACACCACTCGTTACTGGTCTCCAAGTGGACACTGAACCATTGACCACAACTCTTTGTGTGGCCATCCAGCCAGTTCTTTATCCACCAAGTGGTCCATCCATCAAATTGGTGTCTCTCCAATTTAGAGACAAGGAGGTCATGTGGGACAGTGTCGAATGCCTTGCTCAAATGCAAAACCTAACTATGTGAATACTCAGGACGTGCAAAGAGAAATGAGTTCATTTAAATATTTTTCTCAGAGTGGGTATCTATCTCAACAGCTTAAATCAGAGCACAGGTATCCATGCTACTGTGCTCTCACATTTCATTTAAGAAAATAAGGTTTGGAAAAAAATACAGTTTGAATGTCTATAATGTCTTTCAATAAATTGAACCATGACAGTGTTTGCTTTCCCGGCTAGTTCAGAACTTGTGTCTCTAGAGTGTTATGATAGTTACTTACGTGAAATCATAAATGTATTCACATACTTCACTCTGTTCATTACTGACTTATTTATGGAGCGTTACTAGTTCCTTTAACCGCTTTATACCATTATCTCAGTATAATGTATTAGATTTTAAAATTTTTGTTATAAAAGGTATTAGAAAGAAAAAGAGATTTCAATACAGGCATTCACTGAAAACATATTTTTGGCATCCTCTTATTTTTAGATAAGGAGAATTGTATATAAAGAAAATTAAGTTATTTGATGCTGTCTTGCCCTTTTCCAACAGCTCCTATGGCTCTAAATACAAAAACCTACCAATGAAATTAAGGGCAATACACTCTGGGACTACAAAAGTCTTAAAGTAATAGTGCTTTTTATTTTTAAAATTATTAATATACTTTTAAGGAAATGTTTTAGCATTTATAATGTTAGAATTATACATTATACAGTTTAAACACAAAGATTTATAGACATTATATTTTAGAATGAAAATTACTGTATCATATCTTTTACTAATTTTAAATAAATATTGAATAATATGGAAATTATGTATAAAGCAATCTCACAAACTCAACAAATATCAAAGAATATTACCACTGCTTATACAGCCTAATCAATTACCTAATTAGCAAAACTTTAGTTAAAGTAAATAAGAACTAAGTTAAGATTTATAGTGGCATAAAACATATAAACATTAAGTAAGTGGTTATCACACTATTCTGTGCTGCTCTTTGTTGACATAGTTCAGTTGATGCAATATATTTTCTACATGGTATGTTTTCACATTTAGGGTATCCATTAGAATACATAAACTGCATGATTTGAATATAATAAAAATGTAAGGATTCAACAAAGAAGTAAAAATATCCTAGAAAAAAGACCACTATTCAGTTTTGGAATATGAATCATATAATCATAGAATAGTTAGGGTTGGAAAGGACATTAAGATCATCTAGTTCCAACCCCCCTGCCATGGGCAAGGACACCTCTCACTAAACCATGTCACCCCAGGCTCTGTCCAGCCTGGCCTTCAACACTGCCAGGGATGGAGCACAACACGCCCGGGGAGGGAGCCCGGCAGCCGAGCCCCAGGCTGAACGGCTGCGTGGTTCTGAGTTACTGGCTGGGCTTAAACCACGACAAAAACTTCCTTGGGCAACCCATTCCAGTGTGTCACCACACTCACTGTAAAAAACTACTTCCTTATACCTTATAATCTAAAATTCCCTTGTTAAATTTTGAATCCGTTACCCCTTCTCCTACCACTACAATCCCTAATGAAGAGTACCTCCTCAGCATCCTTGTAGGCCCCCTTCAGATACTGGAAGGCTGCTAGGAGGTCTCCACGCAGCCTTCTCTTCTCCAGGCTGAACAGCCCCACCTTTCTCAGCCTGTCTTCGTATGGGAGGTGCTCCAGCCCCCTTATCATCCTCATGGCCCTCCTCTGGACTTGCTCCAACAGCTCCATGTCCTTATTATGTTGAGGACACCAGAACTGAGAAAAAATACTCCAAGTGAGGTCTCACAAGAGCAGAGTAGAGGAGCAGGATCACCTCCTTTGACCTGCTGGTCACGCTTCTTTTGATGCAGCCCAGGATATGGTTGGCTTTCTATCCTGCAAGAGCACACTGAAGCCTGCTCATGTT
>NW_009911588.1:0-54135 GCF_000696875.1 Nestor notabilis | reverse complement strand
CATCGCCAGCCGAGCACCCCCTCGAGCTGGCCCGCAGGGACCAGGCAGCTTTGCAGCAAAGCAGGTTAAGGCTCTGCACTACAAAATCACTGTAAGAAGCTGGCTGTACTAGTAGGAGGAATAAGAATAACGTACTCCTTGTTCTGTTTGACGGTGGGCAGTTCAGCGCTTACTTAAATGGGGCATACAAGCACTGTTCTGCAGCCTGGTTATCAGGACAGCAACTAAGAGTTTTGCTTCAGTCCCTTCTTGACTAGTTGGTAAATTCAGAATTGGCTTTGTGTCTGTTACTGGCTGTTCCCTTTCTTACACAATTGGTATGCAATAATTCTATTCCAGCTCTAAAGCAGGGTCAGACTGCTCTGAGGTCGAGGCACTATTTCCTGCTCTTCTTCCTATAGCTTGAATTAATTAAGTATTCCATCATTCCTCTTCAAGTGCTGCTTTTGGGTTGGTATTTTTTTGGTATACACATTCAACATCGATACACTTGTGCATAATGAAGATTTTGAACAGTTACTCCAAGGAGAAGAATATCTTCCTGTAGATCACAGTACCAGTCTACCATGCCCATGACATTTTCCTCCCATCTTACAGCAGAAGCCTGAATCAAAACCTTACTACGAAAATAAACACCATTATCACAATTAAAATCTATTCAAAGAGATAGCAAAATGCAGATTTATTACGTGGCTCCATTACAAATGTGTTTGCTTCTTGCTCAGCTGAAAATCGGAACATACCACTGGCAATCTAAAATGATCAACACTACATTAAAAAGTTCAACTTGGCAATCACAACCTACCCATTTCAATAGCTGTAAGGATTTTGTTTCCTAACAAAAATACTTATTTTAAAAAGCTCTGAACCACTTGACATGTATTTTCACTGACACACACTGAGCACACAGCTATTTACACCTATGTACAATTGTTTCATGTTATTGTGGAGCCAGCACCCAGTCCAAAGCACCAGTACTAGTGGTACCTGCTGCCTGTGGTTCGTACAGGACATGAGTTTGGCTCCCTGAGCATTTTTACATCATGGCAATTTAACCGTGTGATCTTGCTTTTGTTTCTAGCAATTTTTAGTCCGAGTTAAACATGCCCTCATAAACGCACATTTGGTAGAGACGTATCAAGAGCTGTGACACTGCATATCCAGTGTCAAAGGTCAAGTCAAGAATCATCTGGGAATCTACATATAATGATAGATGTGTAGACGTACCTACACTCAGAGGAAATGTGGAACACAAGCAGGAACCAACAAATAAATATTAAGCTATTTAAACTAAAAAAAAACCCCAAAACCTCACCAAAGAAATGGTCCATGCTATCACATGTAACATTCAAACAGCTACAGCTTGAAATAGCACTTCAATTAAAGAAAAAAAAAAAAATCTCACCTTTGCAAGTTTACAGTTGCTTTAGATTGCTTTTAAAACAAAGTAAAGGGCACCAAAAGTCAATTCATTAAGAAGTTGCTGTAATGTACTGTGGTGACAGACAAGCTAACAATGAATCAAACTGAATCTGAATGTTCTGTTTCTGTAGGCAGAGATTTGACATTCAGGTGCTTTATCAGTCATGTAAAATTTAACTGTCTGCAGAAACCAAAGCTTTCCCAGTTTGTCTGATGCCATTCCCTTGTCCAGCTACTCTAACTCTGACTTTCAAGGCAAGTACCTGCCAATTTGCTTCAGTGACAGTCTTTTAACATTCTTGGTGCAAATAATGTATGAGAATGCTAGAGGCGTATGAGACCAGATTACTTCAACTGAAAGCAGCAGTGAGATTTTCTTCATATATATGAGCTGATCACCTTAGTTACCCTTTGCAGTTAGTGAGGAAGAATACCTGCTTCAAGTACATGATGCCTCACATCCTAAAGATGCTTTCTTTAGGAGAAGAGTCCTGTTTCAAATTACCTGTTGTGGTTTTTTTTCCTCCAGTGACTCTACAGAGAAACTAGGACACATAGCTCAGGTGCAGGTATCTCAAATATGTAGGAAACTAGTTCCCAGTGAATAGGTCCCATATTTTTAACAAACCATTCAAAAGTACTGAGGGTTTTATTTCTGAGTGCTTGTACACACACACAACCCACATCTCTAAACTTTAAATCCTATGTATGAAATTAAACAGCAGGAAACTTCATGTACATGGTATTAGTCTAAACATGAGAGAAACATACAATTTGAGAACTCCAACGGAAGTTTTTGGTGAAAAGCGACTCATCCATAGCAGTCATTTGTGAATGTTTTTCTGATTCCATTCTGTGCACTGAATTGTTCTGTACTTCTCTCTTCAGAACTGTACTTTAACAAGCAGTCTTTGAAGAAAAAAAAAAAAGTATCCAGTTTTCTTAATTTCACTAGAGAATCAAGCAAGCCACCTGATAAGAAAGTAACTGTAATCTTCTGTAATTAGCAATGGTGGAAAGGCAATAGGAAAAAGTCCAGCATGCTGGAGAGACAGGAAATGTTTGTAACAACAGTTATGTACAAACCCACTTTTTTCCACCTCTCTTCCAGGTTGTGCATTCTGCACTATTCCAGGAGTCATTCATGAGGTATGAAAAAACAAGCAAAAAGTTAACATTTAACCATTTTAATAAAACTCACTATTATTTGCACTCTCAAAATATTTCTGAAAATAAAGTAAAAAAATCTTAGCATTCTTGAAAGTCTTAAGGAATTTTTTATTAAAAAAGCAGTCTTGTTTGTTGCTTGTTTGGAACCCAGTTCTGCCTTAACATCACACTGAGACAGAACTGTATCCTTCTTATTACTGTCATACAAGTAATCACACTGAATTTCTATAGCACTGAAAATGATACAAAACAAATAAACCCTCACAAAAATACATACAGGTAGCCAGAAAACTAATCAAGAAGAACTCATGTTGCCTGTAGTGAAGAGTAAACACCACTTCTAAATGCCAATAAAACCTTCAATTTGTTGGCATGTCTCTTCCATCTAAGATTTTTGAGTAGAAGGACAAACAGACCTCCACAGAGGAATTCCTAAAACGACTTTGGTTTACAATGATCTAGAGAGAATTCATACCCCATACATAATATTGATCTACTGGATTTCTGTAAAGCTAATATGGCAAGCAACAGGGAAAACTGTACATGTGAACCTTATGATGAAAATAATAATTTAAACTCAGTATGTCATATTCCAAATATACAGAGAAGACATGATTATATTAAACACACTTATCTTCTGCTATAAATTAGTTCAGCTAGCCAGATCCCAACTCTTTAATACTTCATGACTGAAGCAGCTAAGTATTCTCTGTGTCTGATAAATAATAGGCTATGTATGGTAAGCCTTAAAAGTCTGCCATTTGTACTGAAAGGTGTATTTCAGCATATTTCAGATACAGAAGTTGGTACTGACTAAACTATGCCGGTTTTCAGAAGATGGCTACCCGTAGTGGTGCAAGTTCTGCTGGATCCGTACATACACTTACCAAAGCGCATGTTTATATCCTGCAAATACATTCAGAAACTAGCTTCGGGAAATTTTGTCCAGAAACCAGAAGAAATGGAAACAATTGCATCAACTTAGTATCCTACATAAACTAATTAGTCCTGCTGAGAAACAGCCTGTATTTGCAGAAGAGGAGCACTGCAGTAGCACAAATACATGCCCCTGGTACGTCAACTAAAATCAGTATGACAACATACTAGATAACATGGGCATATTAATTCATTCAAAGCCAGATTTATGGACAGCACCACACTGCCACAGCCTTGCTGGCTAGATTAGCAATTAGTCTGGCATGAATATTACATTAGCTGCACTACCTGTGTTACCCAAACTAGTTTTGTCAGAGGATGCTTTGGTAGCTCTGCAGGACTGCAATGTGCTTTGCAGACACACTTGGTTCTTGACACAAGGGTAATTTCCAAGCAGATTTACAATACAAAAGTAGCCTACAACAAGTTCAAAACATAGTATAGATGTAAAATGGTGACATGGTGGTCAGATGGCAGGGTCATGCGACATCAGGCATTCCCCCAACACTTTAAATGGTTCCTCTCATAGATGAGTTGTATATGGAGAACATTACACAACCTCCCATACAATAATCATTGGACAAATTAGGAAAGCTGCAAATACTCCACCCATCAGTATCTTCCTGGGGGACAGGGTCAGAAAGAACAAAGGAATATGGAAAGAGAGGTAAAGTTCCTCAGTTTTTACATCCAATAGCAATCTTCCAATCTTATATGCCAAGGAAACAGCAAATAAACGTGACTAGGAATGTAAATATTAGCACAAGACAAACAACTCTGGACAGCCAGAGTTTAAACATGTATTAAAACATAGCCCATTTAGAGAAGCAACATCATATCAATGTATCCCATCTCTGAATCATCCCACATCAATGTGATCAGTTTATGCTTATTTAACTGACACTTCAGTAAACACGAGCCACAGGAGACTGAGGTGAAGTTGAGTTCCTTCCAGTTAAAACATCAACAGCCAAAGTCAGGTCCTCTGCCCAGTTACTTTTGCACATAAACTCCCTCCTTATTCACCAACAGTATAGGAACTGAAAGGTGTAGTGTCCTTAACCAGAAAGCACTGAAATGCCTGAGAACACAGGAATTAGCTCCTATAGATGCTGTATTATATTTAGACCACTGACCTGCAGCAGAGGCTAAAGCAATTTTGACTCGCCCAAGCTGTCAATGTTAGATGAGGCTGTCTGCAAGGACAGAAACTCTAGCTGACTTCTCTATTGCCTCACACTTTTCCTTTTGCTGCTTGCTAAAATCTGCCATCTTAATCTAAGAGTATTTTCTTCACTCAGGCGTACCTCAGCAGTGCACTGTCTGACAAACATTTATGCTCAAATCCTTGTCCTCATTTACTCCTCTACAAATCCGACACTTCACAGGGTGGAGCCTGGCACAAGAACAAGTGCATAACTCAAATTACATGAGTAGACTGATGTGCTGGACAGAATCCATTCTTCTACTAGCTCTGCAGGACTAGCAGTAGAAGGAAGTAATAAAACCAAAGTGGACAGATATTCTTCACAGTTGAAAAGATACGTATTTAAACAGGAATTTGCACTTTTTAAAGAATCACTTTCAGAAGTAAAACTACCTTTTGGTATTCATCCTGCTACTAAAAAGTCATAGAATAGTCAGATGAAGATATCAAATTATAAGTGAAAGCTGTGAAATTCCATCTGCGTTGCTTTCATATACCTAAAAAAATGTTCTAAGGGACTTTAAAAGCAGTTCAAGAGTAAAAATAAAATAAACCCTCATGCTGAAATTTTAGAATCTGTAGGAGGGCATAATTGGACATCCAAGTGTGCAGTGCTGGTGGTGGTATTATTTTTGAGAAATAACAACTGAATCCTTTACATGGGCAAAAATACCCATGTAATGTGAATTGTGAACAGCATGCACGGACAACCTGAATAGAAACATCAGGCACCGCCTTTCTTTTGCAACTGCTCCAGTTTTCTTCTTAGGAGGTTGTAGTTTTCCTTGGTCCCGGGTGCCATAGGATCAAGCTTCAGAGAGACCTCGTAGTGCTTCTTTGCCAAGTCAAGATTTCCCCAGCGATGATAAAGCACAGCTGGAACATCAATGAGGAATTTCATTAGCAATATTGTTGAATAATGTGCAATCTTGCCAATCACTTGGAAAACAACATTAAAGCATTTGTTTTCCAGTGAGGGTCTCTTGCTGGCTGGTGGCACAGTAGCCGCTTGTTCTGTTGCCAACCAAGGAGCAAAGCCTGGGAGCAGAACTGGCATGGGAATGATGGAAGGAATGAATTACACTGCAGCCATAAATGGCAGCTCTTATCTGGTGAGCTCATTGCGGGTTACAAGCATAGCATAAGTGAACCAATTTGCAGACACTGAAGTGCAGCTACCTCTGGGCTGGATTGTGCAGCCCTCTTGATCTGTCATATCGTGTGACAGCTTTTATGGTTTAATACCCTGTTCTTCTGGCTGGCAGTTTTTCTAGGAAGTGAAATAGAAATCTGCCCAGCAGGAAGAAGGCTCAAAAGATTGCTTTTTCTTTTAAAACACAATGAATATGAAGCAAACAAACAATACAGCTGATAAGAGTTAGAAAGGCTCTTACCCAAATTACCATGATAACTGGCAGCATTTGGATTGGCTTTAATTGCCTTCAGAAACAAAGCTTCAGATTCCTGAATAATTTAGAACAAGAAGTCAACAGGACAGTCTACTCCTGTAGTATATAAAATATTGCAAAATTGATCAACAATTGTAATTAAAAACCCTCTCAAAAATACCAAATTTGTGTGACACCACAGTATATTTATTCTAAGCCCATGTGATACTGTAGCTCAGGTGGCTACAGCCTCCAGAAAACAGTAATAAAGCTACCTACAAGTGCCATGCTTTCACAGGCTGCTGTTATTTTAGCACACAGCTATTAAGCACTAGTGAAGTTTGCAAAGCAGTTTACTTTTTTTTTTTTTTTAACTCCCCACGGTTACAGTATTTTCACACGTTACCTACTGAAGTTTTCCCTACTTAATTCAATCAAGTTAAGGATAATGTAATTCACTATATCTGACCAAACTGCTTTTAGGTGTCTTTCCCTTTAAAATAGATTTTAGCATTTAAAATAGCGGCATTCCAGTAAACCCCTTTCAAACAGCTCGTAGAAGCAGAATGGTTTGGATTGGAAAGGACCTCAAGATCATACAGTTGCAGCTCCCCTGCCATGGTTGCTCAGGACCTGACCTGTTTCAGTGTGGTTCTCAATGAAGACTAGCTGAGTGCCTGTTCCTTAAAAAGATCAAGCCAACTGAAATATTCCTCACAAGTTATCTTTTCCAGATTCCCACTTGCAGTGTGTACTCTTAGGACTGTCGATATCCAAGTTCTTCTTACGAAACCTGAGCTCCATCACCGAATATTTAAAGAACAATTTACCACTAAGTTTATTCTCCAATTCAAACATTTTCCCAAACTAGCTGCTAATATACTTTTGTTCCAGAGCATATTTCCTTGCAGAAGTTTAAAAAGATACCCCTTCCCCAATCCAAATGAAGTATATGTACTCACTTGCATGCAAGTTTATGTATTTTGGGAAGCAAATTTTACAAAGATTTCTATTCTGTGCTGTGTTTTAGGAAACTTGCCCATTCAGTTTCAATGCAATTAATGTGAAGATGAAATTACCTCAGTGTGGTAGGCTTCTGTCTGAATGCACATACTTGCTGTCTGAAGTATGTGAGAACAATAACCTGGGGAAAAGGGTTTTCCTTTGCACTAAGCTTTTATTGCTGAAATCTACAAAACACACCACAGGCTCTATGGAAAAAGAAAACCTGTCAGCCAGACTTTGGTTCCACCATCTTCTCATGTGAAGTATGAAATAAGTCTCTGTAAAGGTCCCTCAGAGGCAAGAAATTTCTGATGTGTCAAAATTAAGTCACTTAACTTTTGAGTTACTTAAGAGCTTCCCAGTATATCCAAATTCAAACCCAAACAACATGCTCCTTTCAGGGCATTGCTGCGCACAGCAATAAGGCTGCAACTCTCAAGCCAAGAGAGACTGATGCCTGAAGTGCCTTCATCTTCACAGGTCAAGGAGATTACAAATCCTAGGGTTCTCAACAAATCCTTTTGCAGGACATCCTGGTTTGTTTTTTTTTTTTTCCTTAACGTAAAGGTCGTCAAGCACTGGAAGATGCTGTCCAGAGAAGTTTCAGAATCTCCATCCATACGGATGTTCAAGATTCAACTGGAGATTGCCCTGGCTTGGGTCAGGTTAGACTAGATGACCTCTGAATGTCCTTTCCAGTAAAAATTATTCTATGATTTTAACTCTGTCACATTTGGCAAGTCTAGTGGAGTTGCAAGATATCCTCCTCTTTTCATATGACCATCAAAGCCTTAAAATCAACAGGCATTTGAAAGCATACAGTAATTAGTTGTATCTTTTTTTCCACCACAAATTTTATTATTTTGGTCTAACAAGTAAATCTCTGTTTTCTTCACTGGGCAGGTTAACAGCAATCAAAGTAAAAGATGTGCTGTCCAATTAATTAACTCTTATGCCTAAAAGTTGCCACCTACACAAAGAAGCACCACCTAATGTATGGTCTCATGCTTTCACTGCTGAAGCATGATGGGACAACATGTACAATGTGCTCCCAGAAAATTTAATGAAATAGATTCTAAATGCTAGCTGCCATTACCATGCATTTTCAACTACATGCTGAAAACATTTTTATTACCACTACTTTACTCAGCAGCTAGTAGAAGCACACTGGCCAATTAAAGGCTATTTAAGGTGTATCACATTCATATTACTGTAGATATATGGAGTAAATACACATTCCAGTACACCAGTGATATTTCAAATTGCTGTATCTTGCCAAATCTTTAAGTGTTGCCAAGAAACTTGCACACGGTGCATAGCAAAGGCTTTGGGTAAGCACACTGCATTCCATCTGCTGTCAAGGCCACAGCACAAAATCGTAGTCTGGCTTTATTTCAAATACAAAAAAATGCTGAATGGTTTCAATTTATTGTATTTTTTACAGAAAAAGCATAGACGTATACATAACGAAAGTACAGCATCCATATTTTCAAAGAACTAAAAATAGCTTGGTTCTTCACCCGTTGTGACAAGAACAAGTATTTAAAGGAGACCTCTAACGTAGTATAACAGATGTTAATTAAAAAACAAAACCATACCACCAAAACAGCTCATCCTTTATGTGCATTTGTTTCTGGAACAATAAATCATTCATGAGCAGATACAAACAGAAATCATAAAGGGTTGTGGGTTTTTTTTGTCACTTAGGAAATCCATCTTCTGCTGAAAATCGAAGTGTATTTGAAACTGAAGGAGAATATTCTGTGCTTAATGCAAAGAACTCTCTCATAACATAGTATAATCTTTTCGACTCAATGTCTTTCAAAATAAGAGGTAACAAAAAACACAGAACAAACTTTACAGCAACAGAGCCAATACAACTTTTATACAGACACATAACAAGTAACCTAATAAATGAAATGCCTGAGGTTATACAACATACCAGACACAGCCAGGTAGCCCTCTGAAAATTACCTCCATCACCTTGATAGTCTTCATCCCCTCCTACCTCCCTCCCATTCCAAACACTCAAAACACTCTTATTAAAGAGTCATCCACTTCTCTGTTTTTACATGGTGAGGGGGTGGACATGAAGTCTGAATTTTCTATGCATTTTAATTGTCATTTAGCATTCTCCCACTTAGCCCCTTCCCCCCTGTATCTGCACTTTCAAGGTGATGCAAAATACAGCTGCTGAGATCATAACCTTTTCTAAGTGAGTCCACTTCTCAATCCCCTTAATTTTCTCTCTCTGTTACAATTCATCGATTTCAAGTGACTAGTTAAGGTTTTTGCTCTGTGCAAACCTACTACACCATATTGAACTATTAAAACACTCACTGACTCCCTGCTTTCTTTCCTGGGCTCCACTGCTCCTTTTACTTTATTTAGGATGCTGACTTGAAAGTTTTATTCCCCCTACTATCATTTCTACTTCGCCCCCAACACACTTCCCCTGCAGCATAATGACCTTTCAGAGTTAGCAATCAAAATCACTACCTCTTTTTTTATTTTTTAAATCCACTAAGAAGTGTTTCTCCTACACCTGGAGAAGTTTTCTAGCTTGTTTTCAACTTACCTTTTCTACTTATCTCATTAGAAATGCTCTTTATTCTGTCATACTGCATGCTCTTCTTGATGAATAACTATACAATCCTCTATTCTTTCAGTCACGACTAACCAAAATAATCTCAGCAATTACCTCTTCTATAATCTCATCCCTTATACATCTTGGTCATTAATTTGTATCCTTTTGGAACTTTGTTAAACTAATCTAAAATATATATTTTATAACAGTCTCAGATGGAGAGAGAAAAGAAATAGAGTGTACAGAAAAAACCCCAGCCAGTCTACAGAAACAGTGATGGGTGTCTTAACAGTAATTTATCACAAAGTAAAGCAAGTGCTGGGTTGTCACAGGCCCTGGCTTCTCATGTGGGTATGTCATGAACAGGACTGTAGAAATTTAAGTGAACACAGTAATTGGAGGAAAAATGTATCTATTCTGAGAAGTTTCACATCATAAATCTCCTTAATTTGCATATACTGAGGATATTGTTTCAGTGATGCTAATATTACCACTATCAAAAAGCCATCAAAACCCCCAAAAGCCATTGTTCAGTAAATGATGGTTTTCTGATGAATACCAAAAACTTCCTTGATTATTAATTTGCCCCTATCACATACATAAATCAGTGACTATGGAGTAAATTAAAACAGCTAAACGTATTAAGTGTGTATGATTTATACTGTCAGCTCATACAATTCCTTTTGGAAAACAACTCATTCTTATCAATTCCATGACACTTTCTACTTGTAAATAGAAGAAGCTAATGCTGAGGTACACCACTCACAAGCTGGTCCACTGCATCCAAAAGAAAGTTCAATACAGTGCCCAATGTATGGACTTCTTCCTCTTAATATTCTGGAATTACCCAGGTATCCCATCCTCAATATGCAATTAGCAAGTCTGCGTATCTCTATTTTAGATAGCGTCTGAGGCAAAAGGCTAGAATTCATATGGGGTAATGGTAAACCTTGCTTCCTTTACATACCAAAAGCACACGGACTAGCATATCACATCTAATTTTAGCTCCTGAAATGAGACCTCTAAATCTAAGCAGGCTTGCTCTCTCTGTAGCAAAGCAATGCAAGACCCGAACTGCCCTCTAGTGTGCCTAAGTGCCTATTTCTCTTCACTGACCACTGACAATAGTTTAGGGCAGCAACATTCATAACCCAGGCATCTAAAATAAGGTGGCATGAACTTAGCACAGAAATGGGCATTGAAACCCCATTATCTAAGTCATAGTTGACAATGACCTCCTCAAACAGTTTCTACAAAAAACTTAAAGAGCTTAAAGAGGAAAACCTCCCAACCAAATCCCAAACCTAAAATTCAACACTCAGAAAGCTCATTACTTACCTTATATTTTTGTGATTTCCCCAGTACATTTGCCAATGAAAACATAAGGGAATGATCATTAGGTATTAATTCCAGGGCCTCTCTTCCAACTGCTTCTGCTTGAGCTAGATTGCCTGGAAGCCCATTCAGTGTGTGTGTGGGGAAATAAAAAAGGCATATTTTAACACAGCCTTATTTGTTACTTTTCATGCTGCAAGCATGCATATTGTACAAACTGATTACATGCATTTTTAAAGAAAACCAGTTATCATACACATGCAAATGTAAAATTGCATAGAGTAAGACAACAGAAAACCCCCATTTTGTTTTCAACAGATAACACCTTCAGAAGAACTACAAAGCACAGATTGAAAAGTTAAGTTTGGTCTACAATACAAACATGCTTCCACAATGATGGCATTTCAAGTAAGGATCAGAAATCCAATTTATGGGCTGGATTCCAAGTGACGCTTTAAAACCATTTATAGGGTGTCTGGGTAGCCAAACAAGAGGCAGAACTCCTTTTAGATAAATACAGAAAAAGCTTTAAGTTTTGCTATACACTGAATTATTCATGAAGACATTCAAATAGGCTTATACCTGTGTTATCAAGCAATATAATCATATTGTTCCAAGCCAAACTATGCTCTGGTTTCAGAACTGTAGCATTCCTCCATGCATTCAAGGCATCTATATGGCGATTCAAATCTGCGTACTAAAAAACAAAGAAAAGCCCAGTAATTTCACTCTGATTTGTTTTACTTCCCTCTCATGCACAAAAGACACTACAGAGCTGTTCTAAAGAGCTATTCCATTCTAGTAGAACTTGTTTTTATAGACAAAAATGTGAAATGTAAAAAGAATACTATGCTAGAATGGAAGAGAGAGTGCTATATACTAATATTAACCTGCTTTTCTCTGGCACCAATAAGATAGGGAAGAAAACCAGCATAGAATCTGGAAATCTACACAAAAGAATAAGTAAATATTTAGTTAAATATTTCCAAGAATTTAAATTATTTTTTTAGGGCATAGTTCTGCTACCTGACAATATACTTACAACTGAAAACTGTCTAATATTGGGAAATGGTCTTTTGAACAAAAGACCACAATCTATATTTTTCATTATACCTCTCTGTATGAAAAAAGTAGGACTACAGAAGGTTGCTATGGAAGGAAGTATGCTGGGAAAGCAATAGGAAAAGCTACCAAAAATACTCAGTCACCCTGAACTACAAATCAAGGAAACCAAATTAAACTATCAGCATTTAACAGTACAGCAGATTTTTTTTTTTTTAATGTATATATATTATATGCACACACACAGAGCTTCCTGTCATAGATGTAATTTATTCAGAAGCACTTACCAACCGCCCTAAATTGTAGTAACAATCTGGGTATTTTTTCCTGTGTTTAATTGCTGTCCAGTAGCTTTGCTCTGCCTCTTCAAACCTTCTTAAACTGTTCTGTACTATTCCTAGATTCATCCATGCAGCAGCAAAATCAGGTCTGGGCAAATTGGGAAAAAAGAAGAGAGAGAACAATTGAGCATTTAGAACAAAAGATCCTATTGATTGTATAGTTTCTGCTCAGTTGGTGCAAAACGCTACTTAGCATTGTTCTAAACATACTGTATTTGTACAGCTAAAGACAGCAACTCCTCTGCTTCTTGGAGCTCATTTCTTTCTTTCAGAATATTTCCAAGGTTGTTCATGGCATGTACATATTTAGGATTCAACCTAAAATTTAAAATTTAAGAGATGATTATTACGTATGGAACATGTATTACTATATGCAAATGGCTAGCTCTGCAATGCTGCAGATCATGAAAATGAATACCTAAGCATTTTCTTCATGTTGAACATGAAAGAAATTTTACGATAGACCATTAAAGCAGTAAAATTCCTAATACCTTACAGCTTCTCTGTAGTATTTGATTGCAGCACTCTGATTTCCTTTGTCAGCCAGGTTTTTGCCAACATTGTAGTGCACCTGAAAACACAGATGAATATTCTACTAGATGTTACACAGTCAGATTTTTTGTGAAGCCAAATCGCTAAAAATTCTTACTCCAAATAAAAACAGTCAGCACTTCCATCATTCACTGCTGGGTTTTTTTGTAGTTGGATACTTAAGACTGGACAATACATATGATGAAGACAGCAAGATAAAATCTACAGAATAAATTAATAAATCAGCTTCTCTGTTCCGGCTAAAGATTGTTCACTTCCTGGTTTTATAAATGAGGCCACCATACTTTTCGTAAGGCTCTTTATATGGAGAACTCCCGCTCTTCATTTCATTTATTTGCCAGATATGTAAGAGAAAGCCTGACTCAAACCTACCATAGCAGAAGAAACACTACAGCAATGTAAATGTTGATTGAACTTTGCTTTCTCTATAGCATGAACTAGAAGAAACTCAACACTAACAGAAAAAATAAGCTACATATTTCAAAAACAAAGGAAAAATAACAGACATGCCTTGGGATAAAAATGCATCAAAAAGCATTTTTGAAATAAATGTATATAGCAACATGTTGGAGACCTTGCCTGTTAAAAAGTAGAGAACGAAGGAAGGATTTAAAGCTTTGAGATATACCTACAGGGAAGAAAACAAATCATCTGAACTTATGGCACAGACCAGATAGGAAAAAACGTATTTCAGGACAAACGTCAGTTGGAAAGCATCTTCAATCCTACTTTAAGGCAAATCTCAGAAGACTACATTACCTCATCAAAGGGAAGACTCAAGTTTAGAAATAACAGAAAAGTACTGTGAGTACTGACTCCTGAAAATAGACTTTTCAGCAACTAGATCTGAACTTGTTATTTAAATTACCTTACTATTTGAAATCAAATTGTATACACTTTATCTGAAACAAACACATATTGTCATTTCTTCCATACCTTGAAAATCTAATTTAAATCTTTTCAAAGACACTATGCAGGAATTGCTTCAGATTGAAGTACAAAAATAAGTTTGTAATGCGTTTAGATAACTCTGATTCACCCACATTCAAAAAAGGATTCTACCATCTGGTGTGTCCATCAAAGGAAAATTCCTAATTGTATTTGGCATAATACCTGGGACCTACTGATCTAGCGCACACAATTATATTTGAACCTAGTTGTTCTGGTATTTAATTGTTGAATTCCATCTCTATATGATTGTGACTATGCAGTAACATACCGTCAACAAATAAAGTTAAGAACATTTTCCATGCTTTCCAAAATCAGTGAAAAAGTAGTTTTGCTGGTTCTACAGAGAGCAAAGATGCTATAAAGCTTACTAAGCATACACAGATATGGCTGTTCCTCAGGCTGCTAGATATAAAATCACACACAAATTCAGCATCCTATAAAGGTAGTTCTAACACAGCTCCCAGGAAAAAAAAAAAAAAAAGCACTTCTATTGTACATTCATAAAAATATGACAAGGCCCGTGCCAAAGCAGCAACAGAATGGTACTTTTACATCAAGACATAGGCACTCCTAAAGATCAGTCGATGGTGTCAAGAAAAAAAAAAGAATAGCATTTTTTTTTTTCCCAGGAGTCATTAAAGTAACATGATATACCTTAAAAGATGTTTCTTAGGACTGAATACTATTTGTCTTTCTTCCAGAAATTTTTCAGTACACTATGATAATATTCTTACCACACTGGATTGCTCTGATTATATATGCTAAAGTTTACAGACTCAGAATTTATTCAGAGCAAATTAGGTAATTAGACCTTGCTGTGTTTCCAGATAAATTGTGGCAAAACAGAAGTAAGGAATGATTTCATTCAATAATATATATTAGCCCTTAAAATTCCTGACTTCACCCTTCAATATTGGCAAACAAGATTATATTTAACCTTTAAGAAGCTTTTTGGGGTTTTTTTTTTGTTTTGTTTTGGTTTTTTTTTACAAAAGTCATAAGCATTACTGAGAAAAAAACCCCCAAACTTATTAAAGATTGGGGACAGAGCATATGACAAAAATCTTGGTATACACCAACCATTCAGTCTTTCACATGTCAGCTGTCTTACATTAGGAAACAGTCAGCATTTCATTTTCTGATTCTATTTACCCATTTTTTTAAAAACATGTGATTTCTTCGTATCAATTTCTATCTCAAAAGCAGCATCAGAAAGAATATTTGTCTTATGTAAACAGAGTTATGTAGACTGCAGAAACCTGAGAGGTATCAATTCTCTCAAGTCAAAACATCAAATGAAATATTAAGTGTACATGTATATTTTATGAACTGAACTAAAAAGACATACTATACTCTATTAAAACTGAGAGCAAACCTATTTAAATAAACTATTAGCCTTTTCAATGGTGTATTTCTTCTGTCCTTAGATATAGCTTCTTTGTGAAAGGAAACAACGTTTCTATACAATACTGCTGAAAATGAAGAGGTTCTCCTTATATGTAGGTTTCCTTATTTTCCTTCAGATGATACCGTAGCTTTAGTTCTCTTAATGTGGTGGTGACAAAGAAGGGAAGAGAAGAAAAACTAAAACATACCAGAAGAACTCCTCAGCCCACTATAAACATCCAGTGACAAAACCAGCTTTACAATGGATTACAACATGCAGCAACATCCTGCTCTTCAGAACAGTCGGCAAAGGGCGTTCAGGCATGCAGTCATTTGAGAGGTGCAGGCGACTTTTGCCATACAGTCATGCCTCTCACTTTACTGGCCATGACAGGGAGATGCCAAGATCTGCATTTAGCTCTGCTCCCCCAAACTAGGCCTACAATAACTATCTGCCCTCTGCTAAGCATGAGGCTGTACTGTTCCTTGACTTCTCCTATGACCCCTGCCTGCACAACACGAAGACACCAACACTTTCTACATACCAATGGGCGGGAAGAACCTGGGCTTTAAAAAATGAGGGGCCAGTGTGATGCTCGCTATTTAATCTCTAGAGATGTGGTGGTTCTGCCTTTGACAGATAGTGTACATGCCAGCCTGGGAGGGAGGATTTTACTTTCTTGATTAAACACTTAAAACCAGACATAACATTTTGTTATTAAATGATTAAAGATAGATATTAACTGGAAATGACATATTACATTATGCCCACACGCTCCTTTATAAATTTTAAACAGGTAATTACAGTAATTGCGCTAAAAGAGCATTTCTTAGAGATACATAAACAACACAATATTCTCTCTCAAGGCAATTAGGTAAAAATACCATAGGGTAGAACCTAGTTGACGTCAATAGGCATGTGTTTTTTAAAGTTAACATAACCATGGCACCATAGCCTAGCCAAAGAATTGATTCTGTTTGTTTGCAGTATCTCAGTTGGCCTAACAATCCAGTATAAAAAAGCAGAAGCACTGTACATCATACTATGTTAGACACACAGCGCTTGAAATCTTATTTAAGTGTTTAAATGTGCACACACGTTTAAATGCGGGAGAAAAAAAATTGTATTTTCCCGTACAAAACCAAATTTGCTGTCAAACAGATTTTTTGGGTTTTACTCAAAGCAATGTAGGATGTAATTGAAATGTAATATCATCTTCTAGGAGGTACACCCCCTCAGTTGGAGCACTACTATTATCAACTCTTTTATTCTCTCTTCCTAGCTGCTTATAATTACTTTTTCAGCAAATACGAACATTTGCTGAGAAGGATGGAGGCAAAGCACAGATGTCAAAATTTGTACAGAAACATGCAGATGCTTCTGTTCAATGCCAGCTCGCTTCACCAAACAGTCTTTCCTCTACTACTGAAATTCTGTTTTCTAAATAATAATAAAGCCTTTTTGAACTTCACATTTTGTTTGTGTGGCTAATGTTGTCTGGAAGTTCTCCTGTGTGACTGTGCTTGAATACAAAAAAATGGTATCTGTGTGGCAAAACACTGCAGATAGCTGCTATAAACATAGCCCACTTAAGGTAAATTCTGCAGAAGATATTTAATATATAGCATAGGAAAAAATTCTCAGTATTTAAAGGAAATGCTGTCTAGATCAGCTTCATAAGTCCTTAAACAGCACTAAACCTTGTTCTGTCATAAAGTGGTTTCACAAGCCCTTTTAAGAAAGTATAGAAAGTAATCTCAAACTCTGCTGTACATTTTCAGTATTAGCATAACTTATCTTTGACAAATTTGTATCTATAATTATTACAATCTGCATAAAGCATCAAGTACAAAGTTACTACCCTTAGTATGTCAAGGCAGACTGGTTAGTAACATGTTCTTTTGGGAGTATCATACTTCCTTGTTTATTATTGCAGAAAAGTTGCTAGTGAAATTTTTTTTTAAAATTATATTAATTTCTATTCTTTAAAGAAAAGCCAGTAGCTAGGAGAATGCAGAGATTGCATACAGAATATTAACAATTCAAAATCATTTAAATTCACTTATTTCACATCTAGGAAAAGAAAAATGGTGGGTATTTCCCACATATTTAACAATGCAATTGCAATTTATTTAGATAATCAGAGGAAGTCATCCAGAAATAAAGACCATTTCTGGATTCTTAAAAACTGACGTGGCTTTGCTAAAAGCTGAGAAAAAGTAACCTGGCACTTCCAAAAGTGCAAACAATTCCAACAGCAAAAAAAGCAGTATGATAGCAATTTTGGGAATAATCTTTAAAATTAAAAGAAACAATGTATAATGACCTCAGAAGGTGAGGAGCAATACAGCAATGTCTAGACACAGTGAACAGCAGTAGAGCAAGGGCAAAATCTCACGTAACCTTACGTATCCACATCTGCTCTAGGATTTCTTCTATCATCAGTGGAGAGAAGGACACAGATCTAGGGTGCAGTCTTTCTGGCCTACGTCAATCATTTAGTCCAAGGCAATGATGAATCACATGCTAAAAGGGACAATTTCTCCTCCCTAGTTATAAAGGGACCCTGGCTGACTCCGTCAGATGTAGATGTCTAAACCTAAAGAGATAAATCCAAGCCAGTAGTCTGACATGGTGAAACAGCATTTATCATAACCCATAATTAGATATTCCAGTACTTCAACAAAGCACTCCAGGGCAAACTAAACTTGCAACATAAGAACATCAAATGAAAAGATGCCAAATTGGATCCAGTGAGCCTTTTAAACCAGTAGTACTGAAATATTCCAAATTTATAAACTACCTATTTATAAAACCTGTTATGACCTGTAACATATGATCAATGTAGCTGGGGAAAACAGTCCCTGTAATTCTTCACAAAATTTGCTTTAGCATAAACAACACAGGCCTGGTTCTAACTCATACGAGCGTATATAACCACTGAGCTCCAGGAATTAAGTCAATCTATAAGCTATGAATAAAGGTGGTCTGAGGAAAAGGAATCAGTATTCAGGGACCTTCTGTTCAGCTAAGAAAAATACTACCGAATGTATTAAAAATGCATACTGTTTCAGTCTAACAACATTTGAAACCAAGTGCAGGGCCATTCAAGTTCAAATTTGTGACATAATCCTTGACATGTTTAACCTGTCCAGATCTGTAACATGCTTCTTTCTCTCTCTTAAACAAAAATTAAAAATCTGTATGATATACATAAAAAAATAACAAAATGTTTTAAATATTTTTAAATATTTAAAACAGTTAAAAATCTGTACTGCAAACTTTTTTTTTAATCAAAATTTCTGTAACTTTGTTATGGTACCTGATTATTTCCACTGAATTTTAAAATTATTGGGCAACATTTATCAAAGTTGATGCTAAATTTCATCCTCAAACTAGATGCGTCCATCACTCAAGGGGATAGATTCACTACTATGCCAGACAGTCTGATTTAATGCAGTTTCCACACCTCTGTCTAAACAGAATTTTAAAGATGAGTCTTTAAATTAGAGAAGGCACTGCTGTAACTACCCGTTACTTAGAATTAAGGTAAGTTTACTCCACATTGTTTACAGGCAGACAATTTGGAATTGAAGAGCTGTACCACAGAACACAAACTAGGAGCTGCAGCTTTTGTTGCTAGTTGGGGGACACCTGAAGAATATGGCACCCTGGCTACATAAGGGAAGTAAAGCATGACCACATTACAAATATTAAAGATATTCCAAGAACAAGAAAAACCTATTATCTGTGTTTCATCTTTTGGTCTGCATCAACCTCCCAGTGAAATAAATGGGCCACTGAAAGAAAGTCCTGTGGAGTCATTTATAAAGGAAATCTGCAGCTTCAAGACAACAGAAGACCAGAACAGAACCTAGTACCAATTTTTACATTTATTTTTGTCAAAATTGAATAAATATAGCTGAAATCATAAAGAAAAAAACAGACTGGCTTTCACACATGGATTCTCTAATGCTGTTGCCTAGGAAAGCTCCCTACTACTGTGCTTTCAAAGTTACTCCTTCAGCAAAATTGGAATGTGAACCTACAAACCTTTCCCTGTTCACATCACCACGCTTTCCATTTGAGCAAGCTGTCACTAGCAGCACTACAGCTCAGGCGTGTCTACACGGCCCAGTGTTGACAAACACAAGCTCATTTTCCCTGTACACTCACTGGCTTTGAACCAACTGCATTAGTTCAGTAGCTTGCATACAGCTTATCGGCTCAAGCACAGCACTGTGTGAACATAGCTACACAGCTTCCCAGCCAGACATGGCCTGAGTCCAAGGAGCTTGGAGCACAGGCAAAGAGTGTGGATCTGTCTAAAGCACTCTAACCATGGCAGATGGATGGAATAACACACAAAGAAACAGACTGCATTTGCTCCATTTATAGTATGTGCTTGTCATCCAGAAGACAAGATATACTGAGGTCATCATTAAAAAGATGGTTGCCTACCACTGCCACACAATAAAATACAACAGCTCTTCTTCTATGTATTGAAATCTGAGATTGTTGAAATACACCACCGTCTTGTAAGTATTGGCCATATATGTTTTTTACAACTCACTGCTGCATACTTGCATTCCAGTAGATGCTAGGTTTATCATTCTCTTTGCAAAGTTCAGCATTCACAGGTTCCTTTTTAAACTCTGTCTTGACCTGTATTGTCTAGATGCCACTCTAGACTGCAGAAATCTAACCTTTTAAGACATCAATGTATTTGTATTGACAAGCTGCACATTCCTATTCCAAGGCTCTTCAAAGACAGTCTGCTAAAATTCAGACAACATGAGGGCCCTGTGGTATGCCCCAACAGATTACACTCTCAGCTGTCAAAGGACTGCTGTGGAGGTCACCTCTGTTGGCAAGCTAGATTCAGCCTACTATGCCAAACACTGGTGCTCAGCCCAGTGAAACATCCTACCCAGTCCCACTTTCCTGTTTCCACACCAAACTTTGCAGGGAATACTGCAGTTTTCCTCACCGCCCAAGTCTGAAGACTCTAGCCCATTCAGCCACTGTAAGAGAGCAGACATGGGAGCAAAGATTTTACCCCCACATTCTGCAATTACACTGATGATATGGCACTTTGTCCCTTACCTGTGTTTGCTATATCTACCACTGGAAGACACACACAAAGGATTGTAAAAATATACCATAGGCGTTACTCTGGTGAATACATTTCTACAACTTACTTTCCTTTTGATGTTTTGTTGTAATATCTTGCAATTATAATCACAATTGTTTTAGTAGGTTTTATTAACAGTACATCCAATTTGACTGGATGCCTTTCCTGAAATGTATTCCCTCTTCTCCCTCCCCTCTCTACTCCCACCCCCACGTTCTGAATTACAGTATTGTAATTTGCAGTCTGGTATTTTGACTATGCTACATCTGTAATTTAGGTGACTGATATGTCAATGTCATATTCTTGCACCAAGCAAGACTGTGAATAACATGATATATTAACCATGCACACCACCTCCTCTATCCCAAATCTCAAAACACTTCTAAAAAAAAAAAATAAAAAAAAAAAAGATTAAAAGTCCACACAAGTCACTTACTTTTGCATTCAGAGGGCACACAGAGAGTGCACTCCTAAAAAGCTGTTCTTCTGACCTCCACTGACTGCTGCGGAGTGCACAGCGCATAACATTTATCAACAAGATGCCAAGTACTGCCACAGCAAGAATTTTCTTAAGGAAAGAGAGACAAGTTAAGAAACAAACCATTCACCTGAAGCACTTCATCATCAACTTTACTGATTGTTTTGATGTTACCTTTTTCTTGGCTTGCTTACTCAAGAGACTAAATCCATATGTAAACAGAATACAATATCCAATACTGGGGAGGTAGATAACTCTCTCTGCAATAACAAATCCTACTCGGAAGAACAGATTACTTGCAGGAAGAAAAGGGATAATAAGAAATCCAAGTCCCAGTGTAAGAATTCTGCAAAAAAGAAACAGATTCTTAAATTAACCACATATCTTAACAAAAGCACCTTTTCCATTTAACGTATAAACATTATTTAAACACTGTAGTAGGATATGCAAATGGAACAGGGCATTCAAATGCAGCTTTTGGGAGTTGCTAACAAAAAATAAATTTCAGTGAGGTTTTGACACTTCATTCCATCAGGCACTTTTAAAATCCTAGCTGTAATTTCCAGAAAAGCAATGTTCATGCTTCCAGGCCAGAAAATAGCCCAATTACATATTAATTACATAATTTCTATTTAAAATACACAGGCAGGAAAAATAATGGTGAAAGCTACCTCTTTATTTTTGGAACTAGTAAGACAGTAAGAGGGGGAAAATATAGCGTGTGGTTAAAGAAGAAACTTAGGTATACATCCTACTGAGAAAGTCTTTTCTCCCCTAACAAATACATCAATAGTAGGATCCATTGTGGTTAACCACTTGAAAGTTAGTAATCTATGCTGCTTACACAGCAGCTTGTCTTCTTTAAGTATCTATTTTAGGATGATTAATCCTGTGCAGGTAACTCTTGACAGACTATACAGAGCTTAAACAACTGAGACTAGGTACTTTGCTTTTACAGAGCTGACATGAGTAAGAACTCCAGGTCTGTGTCAGGTGTTTGTTATAAAGGCCACACGGATGGTTTTCTACTCTAATTTATTACAAATAAATCTCTAAACTGTAATGTAGATGTGTCCTCTTCCTCTTTTCTCATCCCCAAGAGCCCCAGGCCTTCACTATATTTTTTTCTTTACTTGTTACAAAAAAAGTGTTCAGCAATATAGGATCAGTGAGTGCATTTTTACTAGTAAGTATGACATTACTTGTAGCACTTTTAAGAGGGCCACGAAGATGCTCAGAGGGCTGAGACAGCTGGGGTTGTTCAGCCTGGAGGAGGCTCCAGAGAGACCTTACAGCAGCCTATCAGTACCTAAAGGGGCCTACCAGAAATCTGGAGAGGGACTTCTTACAAGGGCATGTACTAATGGGGTAAGAGGTAATGGCTTTAAATGGAAAGAGGGTAAATTTAAATTAGATATAGCAAGAAGTTCTTTACTGTGAGGGTGGTGAGGCACTGGAACAGGTTGCCCAGAGAAGTTGTGGATGCCCCATTCCTGGAAGCCTTAAAGGCCAGGATAGATGGGTCTTTGAGCAACCTGGTCTAGTGGATGAACTTTAAAGTCCCTTACACCTCAAAACATTCTATGATTCTATGACTGACTTGTTGAAAAATTTTAAAGAACTGAGAAATTGACCATACATGAAATCCATGGGAACAGAATGTGAAAAGTTAAACAGAAGCCCTTAGTGAGATAGAATAGTTTACAACAAATTTTTTAGTTCCTTTGGGTAAAGTACAAGTACTTTCCTCAGTACATACTGTGGGTCAGCATTTTACTTTTTAATCTATGGCCACCACCAGCATTTCTACCTCCTGTCAAGGCACATCTCTTTTCCATTATTAGGAGAAGATTAAAAGAGATGATGACTCGTAAGAAGTAGGGACAACAACATACATCATTTCCTACTCTGTTCTGAGCACATACTACTTTCTACCACCTACAGTGTTAAGGATCTCAAAATGCCATTTCATGAGAAAAATAAAGCAGCCATCCGTACCTCCTCTTCCAACTCTGTTTCCTAGTAGTGTGTGTACAGTGATGGGCCCAAATTGGGGTAAAACTGTAATGACAGCTATAAATATTTATTTGAACTGCATTTGCTAGACACTGGTTCTACTGAATACTTAAAATTATCAATAGTGGATTTAACAAAATAATAGTATACTTAAGTTGGCCAGGCATTTAAAATTCATTGCTGTCTCTTACCTTCTCTTATGGCTGTCTTCTGAGCACAGAGCTTGGCATATCAGACCAATTAGGCAGAACCAAAGTGCTGCAAGTGCAATTATCCTCCAGTCGCTGACAGATTTAATGAGGGGTATGCAGCCCATTGACCAATCAAAACACAGCCACCAGGGACACAACAGCAACCATGCATTCAATGAATAGTAGTAATTATAGTTTATAGCCTGTCAGTCAAAAAGAAAACAAACATTTATTTGATACTAAACTTGGGGGGGGGGGCAACTTTATTTCTTCTCTCTGCTGTCATTCTCCTTACAACAAAATATACCTTATACAATAAAGAGATCTTAAATACTGTTAGACTACAAGTAGTTACATATCCATTTATTTTACAGCTGTGAAATTAAATTTTAATTTGATTTTTTTTAAACATAGCTAGGTGGCTCTGCTATTCAGAACTGTCAAATGCAATTTTGTGCTGTCCAACCAATATCCACATGTAAAAAGAATAATCTCTTACAATAAGAGAAAATGTCGAAAGAAAGCACCCACTGTCTTCACTCTTCATTCTCCATTTCCGGAAAGAGCCTTAATGCAGTCAGACAAGACATACTTCAAATGTACCAGACCAGAACTTTATGCTATTTTCTTCAATTGTGAAAGAACAGATGAAAAGTCAAGCACAGTATGTGGAGAAGGGATAAAAATCAGCAAAAGCTAAATCCTTGAATGCATGGGAAAAATAGTGAGTAAATGGAAATGTACTTCCATGTGTGCAGTGCATGCTAAATTAAATGCAAAGAATATACAAGGTATATTATCTAAAAAAAAGATTCAGAAAAGCATCACAGCAGCACAAGTGAAGGTGACACATCACATCTTTAAGTGTAAAGACTGCCTACTTTATTGTTTCTTTGAAGCACAGAAAATAAAATTTAATTTGATGGCAAAGACAAATGTTCTGAGCTGGCCAGAAAAAAGCAACTTTATAACTTACTCTCACAAACAAACTGTCAGCAAATGAAGCTGGGTTGTCTACTTCAGTGAAAGCCGGAGGCCCTGTGCCCATAATCCTCCAGCGTATATAAAGTATACTGGCCCCTCCAGACATCAGAAGAGTTATCCTGAAAAGCAGCCCCTTCCTTATCAGACCAGCATTCTACAGGAAAGAAAGAAAGAAAAAAAAAACCTTCACATAAAAAACATTATTTTGTTTTCTCCTCCACTACATTCTTATCCTTTTGGCCACTGTCTCAGAGAGAAGAGGCTATTCCTCGCCATTTTTGCTATTAGAGCTGACATTATTTTTGCAGTTGCTAGAAAGCTCTCAAACTTTACTATGCTTTCACTGACTAATTGCAAAATATTTTTTGCAAGCATTTTCATTTTCTTCTCAATCAGAAAACTTTTTTATTCGAGAAGTCTCTCTTCTACAAATCCTCAATAACTATAGCTGATGTAATTTTACACAGACATTTCTGTCAAGGAATTTGAGCAGAATACATCCTTTAGTTTATAGCATATATAGTATATATACGGAATAGTATATATAGTATATAGGAATTTGTATATATAGGAATTTGAGCAGAATACAGCCTTTAGTATATATGGTCTATCTTTTCTTTTTAAAATGGATGTAGATGAGGCACTTAGTGACATGGTTTAGTGGTGGTCTTGGCAGTGCTGGGGTAGAGGTTGGACTTGATGATCTTAAAGGTCTTTTCCAGCCTAGGTGATTCTGTGATTCTGTGGTTACTTTGTGAACTTTGCTTTGAATAGGTATATCCAGTTGACTATCACTGTCACACAAAGGTTTTGTCCACTTAAGTCTCTCTGGAGGTAAAATTACATACATATCAAGAGGAATAAGAAACAATTAAAATGTTCACAATTGCTACTGTGATTAAAAAGCTAATGACAGGCATAAATGAAAAGAAAAACACTGTATACTGCAGAGGTTCTTCAGGCTTCACCAGTAGGTACTGGACACAGAATAATCAGTAACTATAGTGATAGCCTTTTCACAACTTGGAGATGCAAATCCAAGCCTATAGTACACTATCAAGATAGCAAATGGTAACTGAGGAAAAGTTAAGGTTAAAACCAACATTCAGATGGGTTTTTAGTATCTGTAGTTGACAATGGAGTCATGATAAAATATTTAGCTGAATGCCTAAGGATGAAGAAGTTTGTAATGCTGATTTTACACAAAGAGCCTTTGTGCTCAAGCGGTTACTTCCAACTTAACCATGTAGTGACAATTTATAACTGCCTTATGACAGATTAACTACACAAAACCTCTTATCCCAGGTTTCACTTAACGGTACATGCAGCTTCTTAAAAGCCAGATTTCAGAAACTGCCACAAAAATCCCTTAGTAGGAAGAATTTTAAAAGTGGAAGTGTTATTTTATTGTCTTTGATTTAGAGTTAACTAAAATCTGGCATGAAACTGAAACCTGTCTTAATAGAGAAGAAAAAAAAAATCTACAAGTATGAGAATTTAAGATCTACCTTTCAACAAAACAAAAGTCTTAGATACACTTCTACTAAAAAAAGAACAGATTTTTTAAGTGGCAGGAGGTAAAATTAATTGCTTCTATTAAAAGAGGAAGAAAAAGGCTATGTAACGCTTTCTTTACCCAGACAGAACTGTTTAAAAGTCACAAACTGGTAACATAACACTTTGAACTCTTCATGCTTAAAGAGTTATCTTCCAAAAAGTTTGATGCTGACACATTTCACAGAATCATAGAGTAGACTGGGTTGGAAGGGACCTACCATCATCTAGTCCAACCCCCTGCCATGGACACGGATATCTTTCACTAGATCAGGTTTATCAAAGCCCTGTCAAATCTGGCCTTGAACACGTCTCCAGGCTATCTGTTCCAGTGTCTCACCAACCTCATTGTAAAGAATTTATCACTGGTCAAACAGAGGAACAGGCTTCCTAGAGAGGTGTCAATGACCCAAGCCTGTCAGTGTTCAACAGACATTTGGTCAATGCTCTCAATAACAAGATTTAACTTCTAGTCAGCCCTGAAGTGGTCAGGCAGTTGGACTATAGATAATCAATCCAGGTCTCTTCCAACTGAAAATAGTTCTATCCCATTCAATCTTGATCTACCCTCTTTCAGTTTAAAACCATTGTCCCTTGTCTTATCACTACATGCACTGGTAAAATAATCCCTATTTTTCATATAAGCCCCTTTTATATATATTGAAGAGCCGCAATAAGGTCTTCCTGGAGCCTTCTCCAAGCTGAACGACTGCAACTGTCTCAGCCTTTCTTCACAGGAGAGGTGCTCCATCCCTCTGGCTATTTTATTGCCCTCCTCTGGACATACTGTAACACATCCATGTCTTTCACCCACACCAGAACGGGATCTGTGGGATCTCATAAGAGCAGAGAGACAGAATCACCAACCTTGACCTACTGGCCACATTTCTTTCTATGCAGCCCAGGATACAGTTGGCTTTCTAGGCCACAAGCACACATTTCAGGCTCATATCCAATTTTTCTTCTACCAGGATTCTCCAAGTTCTTCTCCACAGGACTGCTCTCAATTCACCCCCCAGTCTGTACTGATACTGGGGATTGCTCCAACCCATGTGCAGAAGCATTGCACTTGGCCTTGAAGACCTTAAGGAGGTTCACATGGGCTCAAGCTTCCCAAGGTCCACCTGGATGGCATCCATTCCCTCAACTGCACCATTCAGCTTGGTGTCATCTGTACTCAATTCCACTATCTATGTCATTGATGAAGATATTAAATAGCAGTGGTCCAAATATGAACTCTTTCCACTTGGGCATTGAACAATTGACTGTAATTCTTTGGATGCGGACATTCAGCAAATTCCTTATCCATGTAACAGTCCATCAGTCAAACGTATACCTCTCAATTTTAGCAGCAAAATGTGGGGGACCATATCAGAGGTCTTAAAGAAGTCCAGGTAGATGACATCAGCAGCCCTTCTCTTGCACACTGATGCAGTCACTCCACCATAGAAGGCCACCAGATTAGTCTGGCACAATGTACCCTTGGTGAAGCCATATTGCCTATCTCTAATCACATCTGTCTTTCATATGTTTTGCCATAACTTCCAGAAGGATCTGTTCCATGATCTTACCAGGCACTGATGTGAGTGCCTCACTGATGTGAGGCTGACTGGCTACTTATTCCCAGGGTCCTCCTTATTACCTTTTATTTCCATCACTTTAATTTTGTACTGACTCTGCTTTAATCTGCTACAGCTCTAGACTCTTTCCTTGCCATATGCTAGTTAACATTACTCAGTATATAGCAAAATTATCCAGCATTCTTATTTGCTGCCCAAAATACCCCTGGACCCTTCAGCCATTCTTGGGGTTTCAAATCTACTGTTTCAGTTCCAGAGATTGCATTTGCACTGATTTCCCCACGAAACTCCTCACTTCACTCTTTACAAAGGAATTTAAAAGCTCCATAGGACTTGTGCTACTCAGAAACATAAGCAAGACTTCCCTGCAGTGAAACCACTGACTGAAGCAAAGTACAATGAATACTCCTTTGCCTTGCTGAACTTTGGATGGGAGAGGCAAATGATTTAGCTGTTGAACAGCTAGTATGCTGTTAGTCTATTTGGCTGCTATCAGTCATTCACCTGAGGCTGACTCTTTCTGCGATTTGCTTGCCAGTGCAAATACTAGGTGCCAGATACCATGAGCCAATACTAGATAAAGTGATATCAACAAAAGTCAGAAATTTGATCCTTATTTGATTAGTGCTTACATATATATATTTTTTTAAAGCTACTAGGAATTGTCTCCTGTTCGGTAATTTGTATTCTGAAAAAAAACCCCAGTGTAATACTTGAATGAGATTGACAAAGTAGACTTTTTAATGCACTTTTTCAAATGTCTATTTCATTTGAGAATCTGAATAAATACCTCTCTTTACTCTGACCAAACTGTGTTAAACAACCATTTCAAATGTATAGCTACTGACCCTGGAGAATTTACTGCATCAAGCAGAAAGCTCTTCCACACCATATTTCAACATTGTTGAGAGAAGTGTGGAGTGGGTTTCATTATCCAATGCAATTCTAATGCTATTCCATTACTATTCGTGTTGCTGCAAAGATGTCATAGCATAGGCTGACTGAAAATACCTTTTATAAAATTCTCAGCAACCACAAAAGTGTCAGAAGTTGTTTATCTTCTAGTACATGACTGTCTGAATGGACAGAGTGAACAAAACCTCTGAGGACTCACCTCCAATGACTTGTCCTTATGCAGTAACCTTTGAATAAGCTCCAAAACATTTAGCTTGTTAATCACCAGTGCATCAAACACTGCATTCAAACCCTAAGCAACAAGAAGAAAAATAAGAGCGTAAGATGGAGCAGCCAACCACATCTTATGTACCACTCTTACCATGAGTTGTTGAGCATCTTAATTCTGATTCCAAACAAGTAGAGAGATACATTGGTAGTAATGATAGCAAAATGGTAAATTAAAAACCTGAGCTCAGTTGAGTAGAATATCATGTGACTGTAATGGGGTTTCTCCTGTTACATGGAATAACCCTGCAGGGAATGTCATGTACCATGTGCATATGGACACCATACGCACAGTCGTAACAGTATTCGCCTTTCGGTCTTCTTTCCTAAATGTTCTGCAGCATAAATGCTGCAGTCAAAACTAAGGCTTCTGTCAGTAAGGTGGAGTTTCTTTGAGATTTCTACTTATTTTTTGCTGTGCAGCATAGTATCTTTGACTGTCAGGTTTCAGAAATCCTATTTTTAAAGGATACATAAATTCTCACAAAAAAGGCTCTGAAAGATTTAACAGAGGTACCAGGATTGCTTTTCCTGAAATTACACTAAAAACTAGAACACATTTGGTGTTTTGCAGGACTACACTTGCAGATACTACCCTCAGGTAAGCAAGCAAAAAAAAAGATAAAAAAAATCCAGAGGTAATTCTGATGAGGTGACCAATAAAATCCAACTTTAACATTTTCCCACGTTTTTTCAATGTTTCAGCAATCACCAACCTTGACAATACTTGAATATTTAGCCTATACCCTAAAACTTTGGAAATTACCTCATTGTTCTAAAGACTAAACAGAAAAAAATACAGCAAAGTTCTAAATGAGGCAAAAAGTTAGTTCACTGGGAGGCCTCAAATCTCTTTCTAACAGAGAAGACAGAAGATAGGTTAGAGTGTGGTGTGGTTCCTTGTAGACAGGCCACCTGGCAGTTAAAAGGCTTCTGCTTCACTAGCATGGAGATAGGAAGGCGAGAAACCTGCTGAAAAATACATTCAGCCTACAAGCAGTCTTTTTAATGTGATTCATCCTTTTACCCTCTGACCCGTGCCCCTCAGCACAACAATAAACATAATTATCCTAGCAATGCAAGAGCAAACAAATAAAAAACCCAGATCCAATAACAATTCAGTGTCTGCTAGCTCAAATAATTACTTCATACCGCTAAAGGAAATAATTGTACCATGTTTTAAGATAATTCCTTACATTTTGCTTACAGACATCTTTGAATAATACATCACTCTACAAATATCTATAAAAAAATAATGTCCTAAGGCAAGAAGTTTTCTGTAGTTATTTCTCCCTTTTTTGCTAGAAGGACATGAGGGTCCTTGCTGCAAAGGATTTTTCTGATTCTGTTGCTTTATGTCACTTAAAGCTATAAATTGGATTTATCTACAAAGATCTATGTCTATATAAAATGATTACAGGTAGATGATTTGATCACTCAAAACAGAATGTCTTCACTGAAGTAATAAAAAAACAAGAGCACAATGAAAATGAACAGTAACTGTATCTGTTTGCACAGGCAGATCCTTAAATAAGGGACATTAGGAAGAGATTCAATATTAGAAATGCATAAACAATGGCCATACTTCCAATTACATTGTCCACAAAAGCAGGAGGGTGGAGCTTTTAAAAATGCCCTCCTCCAATTATATCTTTGTTCGTAAGCCCTCAACAAGAGGTTTGTAGGCCTCCTATCTCGAAAACTACATTCAAAAACAAGATCAATGAACATTACATGCATTAAACCTAACACTATAAATCTTTCAAATTTTGCAAAACAATGAAGAGATATATGCAACTTGCTTAAAAAAGATAAAATGAAGAATTCCAACAGATTGGCAAGGACACAAGACAGATCTACAAGAATAATGCTTTTTGTCAACATTAATTAGTTTTCAGAACAGGACAAAAAGGTGTGCATACAATTAGCTGTGGAAAGGATTCATCCTTGTAGGCTTTACAACTGCACTTGACAGATGCTGAGGTCAAAATTCAGTCAGTAAGAGGATTCTTACCAGTATTGTAATTCCTTGTTCTTTGCACAGCATGGCTATTGCGCCTAGGATAACACTCACCAACACCCAGAATATAGAAAAATTATGTCCTTCCTTATCTGTCAAAATAAAGCATGCCATAGTATGAGGTTTTTACATTTAAAGGTGAATTTAGAAATCTACATTAAAATTAGAATTTTAAAAACATACAGCATGTAATCTCACATTTTTTTCCGTCAGTCAAGATCTGGATGCATAGACTTAAAAAGCATAGGGCACCTCCTGCAATATGCTGGCATTTGTCCCTTTATTGCAGTCATTTTCTATTCTCAGAGACATCAGAAATCTCCCTATTTGCTAGATGTTTTAGCCAGATTAATTAGAATGGCAGAAGCTTCACATACTTTCCACAATTCATCATCTGCAAAGGTTAATTCCCAATATTTAGACACATTTATCATCCTTAGCCAGAGCTCTATCATTCCTGGCCACTCTCTTCCAAGCTACCATAAGAACAAGAAATTCTTTCTCATAGTTACACATGAAGTGTCACACACACAAACTGTTTCAACTGTAGTCTTATCTACAAAGGCAAAACGAGCTGCTTCTCCAGGGTTGCTGCACTTAGCAAGTACCTCATGTCATTTCATTAGCACTGCAGTGGAATGCCATGAAGCTCAAAAATTTCAGCATCTGAGCAAAGAAGCAGTTAGTTCTTGCACTCAGGAAGCAGTTTTACAGCAGGGTGGGGAATGCTGGGGTTAAGAGATCAAGAGTAACTACAGCTTCTACTCAAAGAAAGAGTCTTTTTTAAAGACTGCACCATGTAGCTGATTTTGGGTACTACAAGCAGGCATTTCTGAGGTTAATATAACAATAAGCCCTACTGCAGCCAATGTACTATCACACACAGAGTACATGCATACTTCACATAAAAACATATCTGTCACAACCTCTACTCCACAGGTACAAGCAACAGAGGGAAGTGCTCTGCTCATTCAGAGGAGTTTCTTGGTTCAAGCAACATGGGCTCTACAGGCATCACAAGAATCAATCTTTGACTTGGCACGTGAAAAAATAAAGTTGAACTCTACATTCACTAACTGGATCCCCTTCCTACTTTCCCTGATCTCTAGAGCAGTTCTTTCCTACTGCTAATGCAGGTTTGACCTCAGTACTTATATAGAAATGCAAAAATGGTCTATGGGAAGGCTAAATGGCAGTAGACACCTACACCTAAGCTAGTATACTAGGCTTTCTTTCTAACTGGTTGAGAGAAGGGGACACCTTTAGGGATTAAGTTACCTAATTAAATGTAGTGGTCCACCTTTCAGAGAAGCAGTTCACTCTCTTCACTGATTATAAAGAGAAACTAGTATACCAGCTCAGATGATGTTTGGTCAGACACAAACCATAACTACAAGTGTGCATGAAAAGGATCTGCTGACATTGGTCTCCTCTGTCATTTGAGGCAAACTACTTCTTTTGTGGCAGAGAGCAGAAGTTTTCATAAAAATGTGTAGAAAAACAGGTTGCTTCTAGCACTCCTTATTTAAGACTTAAAGCTTCGACACTGCGAGTATTAAGATGTTTGAGATTCATCATCGCAATACCTAGCAGGCTTTTGCTCCTTCTCCCTCAAATCCAAATTATATCCTCACACTTAGTATCAGAGGTGCAGATGTTATAAAGTTAAAAGAAAGCCATCTAAAGGAAAGAAGTCACACGATCTCAACACCACCAAAACAAAACATGGAAACGCAAAGTACATAATGACTGAAGTAAAGAAACATTGCAACTAAAAAGAAAATGTAACGGGGAAACTCCAGCTCACGTGAGTTATACAGAACAATAAGAGCTGCAGTTCATAGGAAAAGGGGGTTCAAAATTTGTTCTAAGTGTACTGCTAAGAATAAAAGGAACCTGTCCTAAATACATCCTTGAAGGAGCTCTTCAACTCTTCAGATTCTGCAACACAACAGACTGTTCAGCCAATACAACAGACAGTTCAGCCAGTTCTTGAGATTTAGTGGGTTTTTTTGTTTGTTTGCTTGGTGTGATTGTCTGTTTAATGTAGAAATAAACTATCTACAGAGAATGCAAAGATGGAAGGCGAAGTAATTGACTGTGTTCACAAATTGACAATCAGCCAACCTTGGTAAGCGTAAAAGGGAGAAAAGTGAACAAAACCAATGGACTTCACTGAGTTTACCAAAGTATGCTTTCTTCTACTAAGAAATTTCTTCTTCCCAGAATCAAATTCTGGTGGAAAATAAGTCAGAGCAACTAAGTACTTCTCAGAGAAGCAGTATTCAGTACACAAATACAAATGATCTTAACACAGAAGATAGAGGGGAGTATATATAGTAAGAGACCAGCTGGTGATTCACAAATGCTTCGATGATTCAAAATGTTAAGAGTAATGGGAAAAAAGGAACTAGGTCGAATTATCAAGAACAAGTGTAACAGCAGCACACACACACACAGAGAAACAAACTCAGAAAGCTCACATTGCAAAATGAGAAAAGGTAATATATGTAAAGAACAAACCCCGCAATTCCACAGATATATTTGTAAGAAGAGCAGCAACGAGGAAGGAGTTATTCCAATACTCAGTGGGAAAGTAAATGGACAGTGCCAAGAGAACAAAAGTGTTCTGTGCCTTTTTGCTTCACTTTTTCACAATGAGGTCAGCTGCAACCAGATAGCAAGCACACCACCAGCAGAAAGGGAGCAAGAACAAAAAGCAACAATAGTGAACTACAAGAATTTATAGAGAAGTTTGTCTGTTTTAAATTACGACGGTTGGTTACATTTCCTCCAACAGGTCATATACAACCCAGAGTAATCTCTACTGTTAGCTCTGAGAAATCACGAAGAACACATGAGAATCCAGAAACTTCAAATAAAATAAAACAATGCCAACATGCCTACTTTTGAAGAAGATACAAAAGGATAAGCTAAAGAAACAAAAAAACTAAGTTGACTGGTCAAAATTACCCTGAAGAAAACCCAAAACACTGAGACAAAATATTTTTTAGGTGAACCTCTAAGACATAAAAGGATATGATTAATTGTTTACCAAAGACATACAGGTTTGTGCACCCTTAGGAAGTTTGCATGTGACACAAAACTGGAAGGAGTGGATGATAGAGCAGAGGATCATGCTGCCACCCAGAGGGACCTTGACAGGCTGGAGAAATGGGCTGGCAGGAACCTCATCAAGTTCAACAAGGAGAACTGCAAAATCCTGCACCTAGAGAGGAACAACCCCAGGCACCGTACATGCTGGGGAACACCCAGCTGGAAAGCCCTTGGCAGAAAAGGACGAGAGTCCTGGTGGACACGACTGATTGAACATGAGTCAGCAATGTGCCCTTGCAGGATAGGTGACTAATGGCATCCTGGGCTACACTAGACAAAAACTTGGCAACGGGCCAAGGGAGAGGATCCTTCCCCTCTACTCAGCACTGGTGAGGCCACACCTGGAGTAGTGTGTCCAGTTTGGGCTCCCCAGTACATGAGAGCCTTGGACATACTGGAGTAAGTTCAGCAAAGGGCCAGTAATATAATGAAGGGACTGGAGCACATCACCTGTGAGAAAAGGCTGAGAGCTGGGACCATTCAGGCTGGAGAAGGGAAGAATGCTCAGGGCGATCTCATCGATGTACTTAAATACCTGAAAGGAGTGTGCAAAGAGGACAGAGACAGGCTCTTTTCAGTGGTGCCCAGTGACAGGACCAGAGAAAATAGGCATAAACTGGGTTCAAACTTAAACAGGGGAGAATTAGGTTGGATAGAAGGAAGGAATTCTTTATTGTGAGGGTGGTGAGACACTGGAACAGGCTGTCCAAGGAAGTTGTGAATGCTCCATCCCTGGCAGTGTTCAAGGCCAGGCTGGACAGGGCTTTGAGCAACCTGGTCTAGTGGAAAGTGTCCCTGCCCATGGCAGGGGGGTTGGAATTAGATGATCTTAAGGTTGTTTCCAACCCAAACCATTCTATAACTCTATGATACTGAAGAACAGGAGGTGCTGTCTGAACATCAGGAAACACCTTTTTACTCAGAGGGTGACCAAGCACTGGCACAAGTTGCCCAGGTTGGTTATAGAGTCTCCATCCTTGGAGATACTCAGAAGCTGCCTGGACATGGTCATGTACAACTGGCTGTAGGTGACCTGCTCAAGCAGGTCAGCTCAGGCGACCTTGAGGTCCCTTCCAACCTTGTTGGTCCCCTTCCAACATTCTGTGATTTTGTGATCTAGATCTCCTTCTGAAAACCATAATCTGTCTTTGGTTTCTTTTGCAGCCTCAAAAGGTCAATACAGTCATATATATAGTTGTAATACTATGAAAATTTATCAGTGATTAAACTTCAAAGAGAAAGAATTTCAATTAAGAAACATTTTATCTTGTGATTGCTCCTGAGTCTATACATACAACGCTCACTCCTCCCCTGCCCCAGTTTACAGAAATCTCAGTAAACTAGGGGAGAAAAATAGACACAAAAGACCATAATCCAGCAATGCCTTCTTTTTTTTTTTTTTAACAGTGATTTGAAAATGTATAGCACTGCTTAAGTGCTAATTATTATTATGAGATACACACATGCCAACAGAAGTAATCAGTCTAACAAAGCACATTCCCCTAATACAGCGCTGCTTCCCACCAGAAGAATGTTGTGTCAGAAAATGAAACCAATCTTTCATTGGCACCTGTGCCTGGTTGAAACTGGTACACCATATTGTAAGTGGGCATTGTGCCACTCTAACAGATGGACAAAACAGTAACCATGCCAAAGAAACAGAGTACTTGCTTTCTCTTTTTTTTTTTTTAAGCTAGAAGAATGAAGTGTTTCTATACAAAACCAAAAAGCATTGCTCACATAGTCCCTTCTTTAGGAGGACTTTAAGTCTGAAAGTTGAGGGGATTCAATGAAATACCCATATAAACTATAAACAAGCCATGAGGGCTCCTCTATGTAGACTGCCAGCCTCCAGTATAAGCATTCCTAGAACATACACAAAATTTTTTACAGCGTGGAATTGACTAATCCTAAATTTATGAGGAGCTTATTGATGATACACCTCAACTGTGTCTTCCTAAATGCTAATCCTATTTTGAGAGACCTTATCTTGCAGTTTCCTAAATCCACTACGAGTGCCAAGATTAGGCTTATTTTTAAGTCAATATAACAATATCCCAAACGATTATTACCAATTCAAACATTTAGGCATTCTGCATCTCCTTCTTCAAAGCTAATTGAGCAGCTTAGGGCTCAGCCAGGTGACTGCTTGGTGCAATTTAAGTAGCCACCATCTTCAGGTGAAACCCCACAACCAATTCTGTGAAAGCACCCCTTCCTTTGAAAGTTGAAGCAAAGTAAGTTATGTGGAGCTCCTGCAGGAATGTTTAATTGAAATAGATCAAATGCTTGTATATTTCATTAACATGCCTTGACTAAGGGGATGGCATCTTCCAGCTAAACTACTACAAATACTCATCTAACCAAGTTCTAAGATTTGCCTGTTTGTGAATTGCTAAACAAAGGAGGAAGAATTATCTAGTCTTAAAAGATCACATCAGAATACACTGTTAGAATTGACTTAAGCCTGAGATCTCCTGTGTGTCTCCAAATACACATTCTACTGCAGCTCAGCATTTTACTTAATAATGAAATTACAATAGCAAATGCCATTCCTAAACATATCCAAGCAACTCAAACTCATTACATACAGGCTACAGTAAGGGGATCATCTATCCCTGAATTACACCATCTGGAACAAACAAAAGTTAGCAGTTTTATTCTACAAAAAAGGTTTTTGTTTCTGCTCCGCCCACCAAAATAACAAACTTTAAGTAGCTGCCATCTTCAGTAATTCATTCTTTGAAAGCACCTACTCCTTTGAAAGTCTAGTTTTTCCACAGACAGCTATTGCCTTCCAATGTGTTCAAATATGAACAGTAGCTCACACACCTGAAAAATCATGTTTAATAATAGGAAATACCTCTTGACCAACTGCAAAATAGCTAACTCCCCATAATAATAATCTCTCTCATACAAGAGACTTAAATCTGTAGGAAAACCTCCATAATACAAAACTCCAATATTAACAAAACTCATCCCTACAGTCTACTTCACATGCTTTATTAAATTAGCAATGAACTAGTAGATGACTAACAGACAACTACATAGAACAGAACAAAACAAATACACAACCAGAACAAAGTAATTTTTAGAAGTCATAGCATATGAGCAAACAGTTGATCCCCTATTTAATATCCAGGCTAATATTATTTGCATGAAGTAAACCATGAACCACCCATTTTACATCACTCAGAGATCACCAATGCAGATGGCAAGTACAGGCAACTGGATCACTGTCAAAGTTGAAGACAAACGAAGGCAAAATGAATACTAAAGCAATTTTAAATCGCCTTACGAATTCCCAGAGAAGCTGCATTAAAATTCAACAAAGTTAATAACCCACAATTCCCTTCAGAACATACCTAAACAGTTGTCAGCTCTTGCTGTCTCCAAAGCCTATGCAGTGGATTTGTCCCCACAGCTGTGTTTTAAAACAGCAGGACAGAATGAGAACAACAGATTAGTTCCTCGCAAATATAAATGTTATCCTGTCAAAGATGGTAACATCAGAAACTGTATACTGGAGAAAAGTAACAGGGTCTCAGAACTTCAGCAAGACATAATTTAACACATAGTGTGTTAAATGCTGATACTTAAAAAGAAAAAAAATAATGCCACAGATTTTGGCTAAAAGAAACTGTCTACCCCAAATTCCACCAAAACAACAAACTACATCAGGCAAACAAGCTGTAGTATATCTTGAGCTTTACAAAAAGCATTATTTGCCTTCAGAAGTTTTCCAGTCTGACACTGATACTTCTCTGACCTCCCAGTTGTTTTCAGAATGATATATACTTTCTCCACAGTACCAAAATCCTCCTCAAGAGATGAGTCCTTACTCCAAACTAATAATAAAAAAATAAATCTCAGATTCGTTCACCAAGATATCAGGTGAAAACAAGCTCTAAACAGTCTCTCTTCTATGACTTTTTTTCTCCTTTAGAGAAGACCAAGAATGACAGTTCAACAACTATATCTACACTACTGAAACACAGAGAGGTTTCTGGAACACAGGTGTACACAAATCTCACATTGCCTTGCTGCAAGAATAGTCAGGTTCTTTATGGAAGACTTAGATAATCTATCTGTCTGACAGTAGCATTAGCTGCTGGTGACAAAACAGTACTTGTTACTGAGGACACAAACATATCAGTAGTATCAACTCAGGCTTTTCAGTGTTACTCTGACACTTTCTCGAAGTTCATCAGTAAAAGCACACTGGCAGTAATTATTAGGGGTACAGTGGAGAACAGGATTTCCATTTGGAGGGACTGTGACAAGCTGGAGGAATGGGCTGACAGAAGCCTCATGAAAATCAAAGACAGAACTATGCAACAGTCCAGGCTGGGGATTGCCCAGCCAGCAGCCCTGCAGAAAAGAATCTGGAGTTCCTGGTTGGAAGGAATGTCCTACGAGGAGCAGCTAAGGGCATCATAGGCTTGCTAGTTTGGAGAAAAGGAGGCTGAGGGTTCACCTGAATGCTCTCTACAGCTTCCTGAGGAGGAAAAGTGGAGATGGAGATGTTTATCTCTTTTCCCTGGTATCCAGTGACAGGATGTGTGGGAATGGTTCAAAGCTGCGCAAGGGGAGGTTTAGACTGGACATGAGGAAGCATTTCTGTACCAAAAGAGTAGTCAGACACTAGAACAGGCTTCCTAGAGAGGTGGTCGATGTCCCAAGCCTGTCAGTGTACAAGAGGAATTTGGACAATGTCCTTAATAACATGCTTTTAACTTCTGGTCAGCCCTGAAGTGGTCAGGCAGTTGGAGGAGATGATTGTTACAGGTCCTTTCCAACTGATACAGTCTATTCTATTTTATCTCACCCACCCTTCTATTTGCAAATGAATGATTTTCACAGCAATTCAATTTGCAAATGAATTATTTTCACAGGATGAGCAATGAATCCCACCAAGGCATTTCAAAGTTAGTTTTCAGACCAGAAGCATTCTGGCCTGAAACCTCAGCTCTGAAATGTCTGGATTTTGGCACATTGCTCATCAGCCTGCAGCAATTCAGAGGAAAGAGGTACTCTGAAGCTTGGGCTCCTCCTTTTGGGCTGGAAATAACTTTTCATTCTTTTGTTTAGGGCATGCCAGATAGAATCCTCAAGAACCTTAAAGTGTCACAAGGCTACCCAAAACGAGGTAACTTTGGAAGAGACTTGAGTATTTAACTTGGATACAAATTCTTAAGTACAAAGAAAGTCTCAGATTCTTTAAGAAGTTGCTGAGGGAAAATCAGGCAGTGAATGTGACAGTAAATATTGAAAACTGATCTGAAAGACAACAGGCACAACTGTGCTGGCAGACTGTAGTTTCCCTTGGCAAATCTGCTTAAGAGACACAGCTCTGACCCTATTATGATGTAATATCCAATAAAAAACCCTAAGTGCTGCTTAGTATCTTCTCTTCGTAATATTTTCGTTCTTCTGTATCAAGAATTTCAGTATAAGAATACTGCTAAAATTACATTGACTTCTAAAACGTATCCAAATGGCCTTTACAAGTTATACAAGCAATAAGAATATTCCTAACCAGAGTACACATCACATTCTTAAATCATTCATGAGGTGTCCTCTGTAACAAAATAATTAGAGTCCTATATGAAACTCTCCAAGGTAGTCCTAAAATTTGGCTCTTGAGTTCTTCAAGGAAAGATTATTACCCCTGCCACGTAGGTCTACCTACACCAACAAACTGGAAAGCACATAGCCAGTATTTTGCCTTTGCTAATTTACTCTAGCATAAGCAAAGCACAGACATACCCAGTAAAATAGATGAGAAAAGAATAAATGAGCGAGCAAGATCCCAAGGCCAATTTTCATAAAGAAATTATATTAGTTGAAAGAAATGAACCCTACACAAAGGGGAGAAAAATATCAAAAGTGAACAGGAATCACCGTACATACCATTTGAAGTGGCAATATTTAACTTAAACTTATGGTATCAGAAATATGCAAAATAGTTCCAAAACATCTAAATGCAATCAGCAGGAGCTACTCACAGCATCTCAGAGCTCCTGTGGACTAACTTACCCACTCCCTCAGCCTGATGACAGGACTACGTTGTTAAGCTAGATCACCTAAAGCCAGATCAAGTACCTCTGTAATACACCGCCAACTCTGGTTAAACATTACAGGCCATGTCTATTGAACTGGTATTATACAAGCTCTTCACAACACAGCTCCTCATAGGTTCACCAGATGATTCCTGTATCTCCTGTGGCAGGGCACATTCAGATAGCAGACTGCGTGTCTTGTACAGTTTTTCACAATCATGAATTCATGTATTGTTGTGTATTTATCAGAGCGCCAAGATAATTTCTCCACAACTGTATTTGAACTGCCAACCTGCATTCAGTTCAAATAATACAATGGATCTAAAAGCTCACTTGAAAGAACATCTACAATGAGCTGTCTTACAAAATCTCTGAGTAACACTATATTCAGCATGTATATGCCAGCACTTGCATATTCCAGGAATTTAGAGAGCTTACTCATATGAATAATTCTTTACAATTCATTAAAAATACAATTAAGGTTCCTAAAGTTCATTTCCATTTAAGTTATCTCAACATAATGGCATAAAGTGTACTAAAATATTTAAGAATATACATTTATAGGTTATATTTCTTTCAAAATACTTACTAAAATATTTCTTTGGCTTCTAAACAATAAAACATTTAACAGATAAGCCTATTATAAAACAGACTTTTCTTAATATAAATTCTTAGTGTTTAACAGGAATTAGGGACAGCAACCCTTCCAGCTCTTCTGACAATAAATACTTGCTAAAGCATGTTTCTTTGGTTGCTTTTCTTAATATTTTATGAATGTATAAACATTAATAAATTCAAACCACATCAAGCTGACATTTTTAGTTTTGCTATATTTCACTGAAATGTATGAATGCAGAAAATATACACAATATAAGATTTAAGGGGCAAACAGAATGCTTACTTTCTCTAAATGCTTTACAGTAGCCAAGGAATGACAACAAAAAGAACAGGGCACACAGCAGGTCTGCTCTGCCAACAATCCCAGCAACCTTAAAATAAAAAAAAATAAAAAAAAATAAAAAAAAAGAAAAAAAAAAAAGAAAAAAGACAAAAATGTTTCAGATTACCAGATTTCATTCTTAGAAAACCTGAGATAAAGGTATACACACATATACAACGTGAAATGTATAAAAGAATATTGCTGTATCACTTATTTCTTTTTAAACTGCTTTACTGGATTAGTGATACACATTTTTCTGAACCACGTCCTAATTTTGATTGGATATCGCTTAGTATCAACTAGGTGAATGATTTGGCTTTGATATATGAAAAACTGCTGGTTTAAGAAATAAAGAAGGACCTCACTGGAAAAAACATAGACTCCACCCCATTCCATCTGCGTTTTTAGATTATGTTGCCTTTCAGTAGAATTTTTAGCAAACGTCCTTAACCCCAGTAAAATCTGCAGCTCTGCTGAAAAGCAAATCAAGACTGTTCCACTTTCAGAAGACAAACCAGCCTTCAAAGTGCAGTCTGAACATTCAGAATAGATAAATAGCTTCTAGCCTGCAGAATCAGGAAAAAATCTCCCCTCTGGCAGTTTTTTTGTGTTATATTAATTGATTGCATTAAAGCTACCCTCAAATGCGTCTGGTAACGGAAGCTGTACCAGTGCAACAGAAAATGAGAAGCACATTCTGGGACCTCCATAGTCCTGATCTGTGCTAACCTATTTAAATCAAGAGCATTCTAGGGCCATCAACAAGCTTTGGTTCAAGCCCTCAAACTGTATTCGCAAGAACTTGCTGAGACACAGCATGACGTATTTTTGGATCTTCATTCCTCAATTACAAAAGTGTCAGATACACAATGAACTTTTTGTAGAAATCATGACATGGGGTTGGCAAGGGATAGCATAGGCCCTAATGTTGGGACCATACACTCAGAGCATGGGTTATGGAAAACACCCCTTACTTTTTATTTTAGCTCTGCTTCCTGGAGTACTGTGTTCCATGTTTCCAGGAGAAGATGTACACAGAGGCCTTTTGGAAGCAGGGCAGAACACCTACAGGGGTTTTTTTCAATTCCCTTTTTGAGGTGATGTTTCAGGGACAAAAGCACAAACTTTATTTTTTGTATAGCACACCAGTTGTCCCATTTTGTGAGTGGAAGAGAAAGAAGAAAGTAAAAAGATAAAGTGTATCTTCATTTTGTTTAAAGGTGGTTGCTAACCTCTCTTAGGAGAAGGGCATTTTTTGTATGAGTATGAAATGATGGAACAACTATTACTAAGTAAGATCAGAGAGAAGCGTAGAGGCACAACAGTAGGACTGAATCCACTGAAGACACTCTCCCCCACTTTACTCTCAGCTTCACTTGATACTGTAAAAGGAGAAACTGTTGGGAGTCCTAAATGCAGTTCAGAGAAACTTACTAATTTATTCGAAGCCATGCATCTAACTTCCCTGCTTCTATTTCTGTTTCATAAACGAATTACGAGAATTAACTCAATGGTTGTGGACTGCTTTAAAAGGCGAAAATAACAATGTGTCATTCTGTTTCAAGAGCTACTCTCAGCTTATGAGATAAAAGTAAAGGTGAACTGACACAATTTTGAAAATACATGCCAACTTGTTACAACAAAGAGATCAAGAGGCTAATAACACATATGGCCTGAGATGACTCCAACAGTACAATGTTATCTCAAATGCAGGATCAGGTCTGTAGTCGCTGGTAACAAGGTAAACAAAAAAAGCCACAGTTTTAAATTAGCATCAGGAATATTCTTATGTCTGTGTTTCATTTAGTATTCCATCGCTCAAGTGTTACCAAAAACCCCATTTTTTAGAAAAGAGAACCACACCACAGGAGTGTTTACATGTAGGTAGAAAAATGACAGATGTTTTTCTTACATAGGTACTGAAAGCTTTAAACTTTTCGAGATCTGTTTTATGTGACGGTTTGTTTTGTGCTGTATATACCAAAATCCAAAGCAGCAAGCAGACAGATTGCTCACAATTTTATGTCAAAATATGTCACCTCATTTCAAAACCAGGATGTCATGATACTTAAAACTCACGGATTTAAAATCATGAAGAATGCTTTTTGAGGAGATGCTGCCTGACACACGCTCATGCTAGAACCATAGCAGTATGATGACTGCTTCAGTACAGCAAGATTTATTATTCACCATGTAAATGATCAGAGGCCTTTGTTTACTCCTGGATCTTAGAAGACACATGGTATATAAGCATCCTACTTTTTTCCTCTTCTTCCAATGTTTGCCCAAAGTATACACAAGTCTTCAAACCTCACATATGCAAGCAGACCACTTCACTTGTAATTTATTAGACATGACCAAGGTCTTACTAACATTTGCCTGCTGATTTAAATATATTTTTAAGAGTTAAATGCAATGAAGATGATGATTAGGGATAATGATAAAGGAGTCAATAGTAAGTTTATTACAAAGTTAAGACCCAAGTGAGATTTCTCTTTACATGTCAGAACATCAAAAGCACTGAAGACTTGTTTTACTTCGCTCTGACATCTAGAACTGGCTTTGGAGAAAAAATACAAGGGGCCCTTCTGACATTAGCACAACATGTCCTCACAAAGAAGTTATTCTGCAGGCAAGCAAACACCAGAGAATGATTGACAGGATGTGTTAGCCACACTGCCAAAAAAGGTGCCAAATTACTAATACATAACTTTGCACCATTTCTAGGTTTCCAATACATTCAGGGTCCCCAGACAGCTTTCCATAACCTCTTCCCCAACAATCATGTGCAAAGAAAATGGGAAAAAAAAAAAAAAAAGCCAAAACCACAGCATATTGTGAATAAATGAAAAATCAGTTCCCCATATATATAATAAGGTGCATTGAGGATTCAGTGTTCATTACTAGCACAGAGATCAAAGTTAAAGTTAGTACTTTTTCAGTATCTTAGTTCTTCCAAACTCTAAAAGAAATTGCTCCTGCACTGCAATTTTTTTATATTTCATTTACTCATTATTACAAGATCAAGCAATCAGGGACCACATCCAGCAAGTCCGCTGGCATAAGGCCATAAGATTTTCTTAGCTATGAACGCAAAAGAGAGCTTTTTTTAAAAAAAAAAAAAAAACCTTGTCTCCTCCCTCTTCACTAGAATTTCCACACGAGGACTTTGATCTTTGCCACACGTGCCATGTTTCTATTCTGCATCTTTACAGCTTCAACTTCCAGCCACTGTTACTCTTTTGTCTGCATTATTAAAGGGCCCACTACTATGAAATCTGTGTTCTCCACATACATAATTACAGATTGTGATAAAGAAATTAAATCCTTTAATCTTCTCCTTCATATTAAAACACAAACCCATGGAGTTTGATCTCTAATGACACGGGATGATTTCCAGTCCTTTAATCATTTTCATGTCTCTTCTGAGCTCTCTCCATTTTTCCTAATGTTGTCCTTGCAGCACGGATTCAAAACTGGATGCAGGATTCTAATACGCTCACATAGAGAGTTCATATAATGCTCCTACTCCAAATTTGTATCTCCTTGTTTTTTTATCAAAGCAAATAGAAATGAAAAGTAATTAGGGAAATTCGGTAACTAGGGAAACTCTGTAGTTTAGGGCTATCCTTCTTTAGTTATTGTACTTAAATGATCTATCTTCCTCAATAAGGTCCAGCCCTGTGGAATGACAATCTTTTGAACATACTAACCATGACATTTGATGGTTCTTGTAAGACATGTGCCAAGAGAAGTATTAAGAATATATAAAAGCAATGTGTAGCGTATAAGACTGTCAGAATTAATTAGTCAAGTGGTCAAGAACTTCTAAGATACAAATCGTTGGAGCTCCTTATTCAATACTTACACATTCGGTGTGCACTGGATGTACAGCAAACAGCAAAGCAGCTAGAAGAGATGTCTTTGGAGCCAGGTTTAGCCTTCTTCCTTTATTACTGAACTGCAGTCCACCCAATAATATTGAGAATACATCAACCATCAACACTGAGATAGTACAATGCAGTATTATATTGATGACATGAAAACCAACTGGGTAGAAGCCTCCAGCAAAAAGGTAATTAATTCTATACAGAAACAAGAACATTAAGGCTAGGAATTAAATCAGTGGTTAGAGATATGCAAACAAGAAACCTAAACAACCCCATAGCAAGATCATATTAAACAGCACCACCCTCCCTTTCTTCCCCCCCCAAAAAAAAGCTGAAAAAACCCATCAAATCCCAGCACGGATGTTATCACCACTGAGCCAATACAGTTGGCTAGAAACAATGTCCTGATCTTTACCCAAAGGTATTCATATGGGATACTATATTCAGCATAATAGCTATCCTGTCCAAAGACATATGTTAATGCTATTATGTTAATCATACCTATGGTTACTTAGAAATGACTTCTGGTCGGCAACGTAAGTTCAATGTTGCAGTGCGGGAGTGTCCTTGTGGAAAAAAAACAAGTCTACTAGGGGGATGGATACCCTTGGGCTTAAGAGAAACTATGTCCAAAACCAACTGGATGAAATTATTTTAATTAAATCCACACAAAGAGGAAATTAATATGCACTGAGACTATGATTTCCACTGACATTCTAGCTGAAAAATGTCCTAGCATTTGGACTGGCAATGTGGAAACCATCTGGGTACAATCAGTAGACATCCAGAAAGTAGTCAGCTAGCACATCTTAGTAACTGATTTGTGAGACTGGTTAGAGAGAGATTTAATATGAGTATTAGAACCAGAAGGAAGTGTAAGTGAAAATTCAGTCTAAAACCCTATTCAAGATAAGAACTCGGCTATAATGAAGAGGCAGAAGAAAAGGGAGAAACATCTTGTTATTTTCCATACACTTTTATCAGTAGGTGAGATATACAGAAACTTAGTGTGAATTGGGAATTTTATACAGTTCATTTGGTCAGTCTGCAGCTGGTTTATGTGAAATGTATTAAAAAAACCTCTAACGTATTATAAATGTGTTGCACATAAATCAGAGCTTAGGGAAATTAAGAAAACCAATTTCTTACTTGTGAAAATAGCATTTTATGAACCATCTTCACATGCTCATCTATATTTTCAGATATAGTAATAACTGTATCCCAGTTCCTTCTTTAAACTAATCAAGATGTTACTAGAGATGGAATATACCAGAGAGACCGTGAAAATAAAGGAAAGCATGTGCTGTGTAATGCACTGAAAGCTTTACTGAATGCTTTAACAGGTTTAAGACTCTGACACTTTCTATTCAGTTGCATATTTTCCTTCATCACAATGGCAAGAAAGCCCAGGAGACTAAAACCCACAGTGCTAAGTACTTAAAACACTGATACTGCATTCAAGAGTCAAAGTTTTTGCTTGAATATGAAGACTAAGAGTGGGAGTGCTTCTTCTGCAACCACTTAGTCCCTAGCGTAGGCTGGACACATCTGCAGAACCAGTGCCAGGTCCCCATTCACAACACTGAGTTGCATGGGGAAAGTAACCTTAAGGTGAGTCCTCAAAGATTCTCTGCATTACTGTGTCCAGTTTGTACATGGTCTACTGCTTGCTCAAATCTTCGTGCAAAAAACCATGAGCTAAGCATCTACACAACTAATCCTCATAAACATGTAATTATTTGAGAAAACCAGCAAATTATATATACAGGCAGACATCTTCCTCACTAGGATTCTCAGGCACAAACACTCACGGAGTATCAGAGGGGGAAGAGGTGGGAAGACTGTTCAGTGACCTAGTGGCAAAAGGCCACTATTAGATTGATGCTACTTATTAAAAAAACCCCATTTAACAGGTGACCAGAGGCAGAAAACAGAAACTACAATAGCACTATAAGTGGCAGCATAGCTAAGTGAAGGGAACATACACCTCTTAGGCCTCTGATGGTGTGACCTACATATTGAACCACACTGCCCCTAGTAGCAGGGTATATAAGAGCATAAGATGCAATCTCCGAAAGGTACATTGAAATACAGAATGTCAAAATAATGTATACTTTGGGGGGAAAAAAACAATTTGAAAATTAAAACTCAAATTGAGATTAAGGTAACGAACAGGAAAATCATATCCAGGAAAGGTATTCAATGACCCTCCAGATACTTTATCATTCTCCTTTTCTGTTGCCTCCTGCCTATTATTAATTGAATGAATACATGTTAAAAAAAATTCAGACCATGAGCAAAAAGACAAGTCTCACCTGAAAGTTAGGACAGTTAGTGGTCGATATGACTTATGACTGGTATTGCTGCTGAGTTTGCTACCCCAAAAGTCATGATGCCACAGGTCACCAAGTGGGGTTTCTGCCCTGAGGTCCTGAAAGGAAACATCATAAATTACCAGATTCTTAACATTTCTGTTTTTTTCAAAGCAGCTAAAACACAAACAAGTTCTAACTACTACAAGCTCATGCTAACATAGACTTAGCAGGTGCTTTGTTGGCTCACTGCTGATATTTAACAAGTCTGCAATGACGGTCACATCTTGGATGCCTGTCGTCATAAAGACCAAGATGCTTGGATTCTGTAAGTAGGTATAACTACATGAAATTTAGTAAAGCTATATGTACTCATATCAGTTGATAATCTGGTTAACAGCTGAAATACAAAACACCAAAAAAAAACCCCTCTGCCTTACAGTTTTGTAAACAGCCTTTGATGTTAGGTCTAGGTTATTTTGAGAAGGAGGCCAACTACAAACTGCTGCAAATACCTATTTTTCTAACAGTGTCAGTAGCACAACTACTAGTGAAAGCAAGGAGACCAAAGATAGAAAACAATAATTAGCTCTTTTTAAAGCCTTATTGTGCACAGGACCCTATTTAAACTCTTTATTTCCCCCTCTCTTAAATTCTTAGTACATGAAACCAAGAATCAGAATCTCTGTTTTAAAAGATTAATAATAAAAGACAGAAAAGTAATGAACTATTTTAATTTGGGGTGGGGGACTAATAAAAAAACCCCAACCCACTGCAAAGGCAAACTCTGCTCTTTCCTTTTATCTTAAAGCCATGCTGATAATGAAAAAATCCAAATAACCTAGACTACTGAAAACATATACTTTGAAGAGGAAAATATAAAGACTTTGGCAGCGTCTACCTCCGTTTTCTGAGAGGACAAGCTAAGAAGCCCCAACTAACATGTTCATCTTCTACTTGCCCCTCTTACCCTAATTCCCTGTGGCAATTAAGTACAATTTATGCTATAGCAAATATGCAGGTTAAATACACTCAAGACAGAACCTAAGAACAAAACTGTGCTAGCAAATCAACAGCTTTCATATGAGTGTTGGTATTACACCTTCAATCAACCACGAGTTACTCCACACCCCACCCACCTTCTCCTCTGAAAGTCTTCATGAAACCAACAAACCAAAGCAGATTCTCTTCATCAGGGATTGTAGTAATAGGAGAAGGGGTAAAGGGTTTAAACTTAAACAGGGGAGATTTAGGTTAGATCTAAGGAAGAAGTTCTTTACAGTGAGGGTGGTGAGGCACTGGAATGGGTTGCCCAAGGAAGTTGTGAATGCTCCACCCCTGGCAGCGTTCAAGGCCAGGTTGGACAGAGCCTTGGACAACACGGTCTAGTGTGAGATGTCACTGCCCATGGGACTAGATGATCTTAAGGTCCTTTCCAACCCAAACCATTCTAGGATTCTACGAATAAGCCAATACAAACACAAGCAGACAAATCAGGTTGCTAAACCCATGGAAGGTTTTACAAAGCCTGGTGTGCTATGTCTTATTCCTCCTACGTCTACATATACTTACCAGGCTCCCACATTACAATGCTCTTGGATCACTAACTCAAGTTCTTCTCAAATGCTGCTACCATCTCACTTGCTTCTACAGTATTTTGAGCACCTCTTGCGGTCTCCAGTACCTTCCGTCTCATCCTTAGCTAGCATTTTTGGCCTGCCAACAAGGCAAGAGAGAACATATACTACTGCTAGTACAGCCAAATGTCTGGGCCATGCTGACTGGCTGCTGCTAAACTGAACTTAAAATAACTCATTTTTTCCTGCTTCTCTCAACACATTCTGACTTTCATCCATACAAAAATAAAAAAAATTCTAAGATTTATTTCTATCATTTATAGAATCATAGAATCAACTAGGTTGGAAATACCTTTAAGATCATCAAGTCCACCATTACGACAGGACTGCCAACTTGATCAAATTTGGACAGTACTAGACAACTGGATTAAAAAGAAATGCAAAGGAGAAGTAAGCTAAAAATCCTACCACATTGTCAAATGAAGTGAAGCATTCACTAACAGGTTACTAATCAATACACAGAAAAGAGAGCAGAGCTAACATCATAGTCTTTGAAAAGTCCTATACTGCAGCTGTTAATTAAGGCATTCTCAGGGAAAACCTTAAGAAATCAAGACTCACAGGGGACCCTATTTGAGCTTAAGAATTATCAAGGTGCAAAATTCCCTCACTCTCTTGCAGATGTTTCTACTGCCAAACAACAGCTACAAATTTCTTCTTCTCCCAGGACTAATTTTGGCCTTAGGCACCTAAATTCCTATCCCATTCCTTACTGGTATGCACATACCCCTAAGGTCGTAATCTGACTCTGGGAGATGGAGTGCACTCAACCAGGAGGCCACTAAATCAATATAGCCTGCTTTTCCAGAGGCAAGTTGGGACTGGGTTGTACACCAACATCTACTGAAGTCTTTGTGTTCTGCAGAAGCCGACCGTTAGTGGTCATTGTGTCTTCAGACTTCAGGTTTTTCCAACCAACACACAGGTCCTTATGTACATTTGCCAAAGAAAGGAACTATGAAAAACATTTTCTTCTTTTCGTATTAAAAATCTTAAAAGTATGTCTTCTGTGTCACAGATGGTCTTCAATAATGAGATGTGAAATACACTGGAGATGTGCAAAGCTAGATTTCCCTTTCCGCTAGAATCAGCCTTCTTTTGTCTTCCATAGGAAGCATGCAGGAAAAGCTGAATACACAGAATTCTTAGTGATTAGATTACACTTCCATATGACCTAAAAAATCTTCAGTCATGTATCTTGCTCTTGTATACAAGTTCTGTGAGAAAAAGTTTATTATGTGAGTTTTCCCACTTGGTAGACTTACCCTAAAAAAGGAATGGTTTGCTCCAAGAGACATGGCTGTTTAGAAACGACATATGGTTTTCTCTTTAAGAACTGAATGTAGACAGCAAAGAATCTCTAAATATTTGATTAGCAGCAGCTTACAGCAAAGTTCAATACTCGAAGAAAGGTCAGGTTTCCTATATAAAGGCTTACGGAGATGACATAATGTGTCTGAAACTCTTCTTAATCCAACTGTTTGTCTTGCCAAGCTAGCAAATAAATAAAAAGTCACTGTTGTGTACCAGTTAAAATGCTGCTTAAAATGACAGGAAAGCATCTGGAAAACAGCATGGAACCCCAATATAAATCTAATAACAGAATGTTCCATGGTACAGTAGGCATGGGGTCAGCTAACTGTGTTTTTCACTAAAAAAGAACATAAACTGAAAGACTGGGGGCGGGGCCTGGGAGCTAGTAAATTAACAAAAAAAAGTCACTGTGTGGTACCCAAGAAAATACTGGTATAGTAATGGTCAGTGAATCTACAAAATTACTTCACCTGCTGTCTCTCCTATTGAATAGGAATAAAATAGGCTATACTTTTAATAAACTGTGCCTTTGCTAGATGCTTTTCTTCACCATTAAGCTGGTAAACTCACTGCCTCTGCATTTTCATGTATTCATATGACCCCTGTGTTAAAATGATACTGTCACAAAAATCTCATTTAATTTCTAAGGAATAATAGAGGATTTTGATGTGAAAAATAGAATAAGCCTCACAGTTTTTCAGACTAGGTATCATTTAATCTATTTAAGCAGCTGGCTGAATTTCTCAGCATTGCCAACAGCTATAATCCTGGTGCAGGTTGTTTTGTTGCATGGATAAATTTAAACATTTTGAAAGTAAAGATTGAAATTGCACATGAAGAAAACAACCTACCTTGTTTCCGCATCAGTCTTTTTGTTCATTCTTTCGGGAAATTAAAATACTATAATCATGCCCAAAATAAAACTTTGTAGAAGAAAGCATCACCAAGAGCCGTGTAATTTAAAACATAATGCTTCTTAGAAAAGAAAAAATAGTGTCTATAGTATTCTCTTAGAAGCTTTGAGATTTATTTCCAGTTTGGCAGATGTATTTTCCCCCCATACATTTATAACTCAAGGTATGATGACTTAAACAAGCATAATACATATTTGTCTAAGGAAACAGTGATTCTGTGGGGTTCTAAAAGGCACATTGTGTAAGTTGCCTCTAAATCTTGTGCAAAGGAAAAAAAACGTGAATTGTATTCTTCTAATAATATGAGTTTCCAGATTATCAACCTTGTAACCCCATGTCTAAAGAAAAACAGAACCAACAGATGAGGGTGATTCTTTTTAGCCTGTGCTTCTCTTGCCAACCATTTAACATTCCAGAATAGAATAAGAGCTGCAACACTAAGACCCACTCATGAGCACTAACTGCTACATGTGATTCTAACAAGTGTCTCAGCATTTGAAGACACTCAACTCCTCGCAATTGAAAAAAAATCTCACTTAAAGGCCTGTTTGAATTGCATGTTAATTTCTAAGCATTTCAGGGATTGTTCATTGTACCTATGAGCAGTTTTAAGACAGAGCACAAGAATACTCTGCTTCTATTTCAAAAAAATACTGTTGTCACAGGAACTTTTAAAGGGGAAGGAGCAAAAGAAAAAGGATGTTTTCCTTGCTCCTATAACTTTTTAATGGTATAAACCACAGCTGGAGAACCCCTGCACCCTACAATCACTTAGTGATGCATTATGCATCTTGTAACCAGAGTAAGTTTATTCACTGGGCTTATTCACCTGAGAAGATACTGAAAAAATCTCCTATTAACATCAACAGGTATTAGAAAAGTCTACGCCATAGTCTGACTGACTTAGAGATGAGTCTAAAATTAGGTCTACAGGCAGGCTTGATGTACAGGTGCTCTGTGAGTAAGTGTTACTAAACATCACATCCAGATTTGCTGCAACTCTAGATAAAGCTGTCTTAGATGACAAGCAGACAAATTCCTTCCCCTTGAGCAGATATCAACACTTGTTAAGCAGAGCATCTCACTTGCAAAAGAATAAAAGGGGACACATTCGGAGGAAGGGGAAGAAGCTGTTTAATTTGTTCACTCTCTTGTTTACGTACTAGAACCCAAGTCATGTTATTCAAATAGCTTTAGGAATAACATTTTGTTAAGTATACTTATGCTTCTAGCTTTTTGGTAGAGCACTGCTGCACACTGTGTTTGGCACCCTTAAATAAGACTTAAAAAAACCCAACCCAGACACGATAAAACAAAACAGAAAAATTAAGTTCAAAAAAATGGAATATCAGAAGGAAGTTCTTTACTAGGATCTACGGAGATCAACTGTTGTCATTATATCCTTTCCTATGACCATTTATGTCAAAAGGCACGGGGCAGGGGGAAGAGAGACAAACCTTATTATTGATGATGGCTTCAGAATCATCAAAGACAAAATCTCCATCATAGCTGTTAGCAAAACAGAGGAAGGAAATTAATGCCACAACCATTTTAGCCCAGTATGATGGAAGGATGAACCATGATACGTCATGGTCCAGATTAGGTTCTGTTTGCGCCATCCTGTGAAATGCTTGTTCCAAGTTGGGAGCTTCAGCATTATGTTGGTTGCAAATCTGAAAGAGATACATACAAATGGACAGTTATAGTTGCATTTCACAAAAAAAAAAAAAAAAAAAAACCCAAAAAAAAAAAAACCCAAGGAGAGTGGGGTTGGGAGAGAAGAATGAAGTTCCATACAACCTAATATTTTTTCCTCTCTATACACTTCATAATTACTGGAACATATCTAAACATAATTCTGTACTTCAAATGTGGAAGAAAGGCACAGATTCGCACGGTTAGGGCACAGAGATAAAGCCAAGAAATTCTTAGATTCCAAGCTAAAGCTTTGGCACAGGCAAATTCTAAAACCTTGAGGAAATCACTATATTTCTGTTTCTTACTCTTCTTTTCTAGTATAACAAACTGACATCACGGGGACTGTGGAGCATTATAAAGTTCTTAAGAGAATGATAAGCACTATAATTTCCTTCTGAGTGTGAAAAACAAACATCATCAATTGCAAACAATTGCAAAAAGAGCTCAACTCTCTTCTGCTAATCGAATCAAAGGACCTAGTCTTACACATAGCCCATACAGGAAATTCGTACAAACACCACAGGCAGGCATATACAGACAGCAGTTAATGGACTAGGCCCTTAATCTCAACAATGCAAACAATAAGACAACAAGACACATAGTGTTCATTAGATCACTCTGCATGTCACGAGTACAGTATAGGCTAAATTCCACTGCTGTTTTCATGGGCTCATGAGGTTGTTGAGGTAGATGAAAAAGGCCATGCAACCCAACAGCACTGAGTGATACATCAGTGTGGAGGTACTAAGGCTGGAGGTTTAGGCATGAGCCACCTTTACTTGGAAGGATCCCTTCCGATGCTCCAAAGCCAGTCCTCTGCCTGGACAGCTATTCTGCCTCTGCTTCTCTGGTGCTCTGACAGTATTGTGAGTGGTCTTATTAACAAGTGCTGCTATAAATGGCAGGGGGAGAGGTTACAAATGGAAAACTGCAGTAAAAGGAGGGCAGAATACAAAGTGCTTACTTATAAGCCCCCCAAATGATAGGCAGATACAGTAGCCCTGCTTCATACTTTCTTCTTATTTATGGGCTTTAAAAAACCAGTCATTGCACCCTGAAAACACTGCATTTAATGTCTTCATACAATCCAGGAAAAAGCTCCGGCTGTTTGGCTTCTTGAACAGACCTAACCATTAGAGCTGCTAAAGCAATTGCTTCGTAGCTTTCTGTTTGCAACACTGAATTCCAGTCTCCACATATACCCCGTCTCTGTACACACATGCACACAGAGGACAGGCAGTACTCCCCATCACACCAGTGCCCCTTCTTGCCTTGGGGACTATACAGGAGTGCTCCCGCATTCAGATAAAGTGAGTAACATCGAGCTGAGCAACCTGAGAGTGAATGGAGCTCCTCAGCAGACCGAAGCAGACCAGCCGCTTCAAGAGCGAAAGCCTGTCTCAAAGTAACTCGCCCTTGCGCGCTTAGTTTGACGAAAACAAAGAATAAAAGCAAGGCTGCTAAGCAAAGGGAAGGGTGTTGCATCGCTCGTAACGGCACAAACACACCACCAATGCCCACTACCCAATTAAAATAGCTGATCTACCCCAAAGTCATTCTGCCCTGAAAGTTTCTCCCATTACGTTTGCTCTATTTAGCTGATGTCCATCTGCTGCCAGTCCTCTCTCACGGTCCAGACGAGGAGGCCGGTTCCTGGGGGCTCCCTTAGCAGAGCAACGCGCTAACCGCCCGGGCGCTCTGATGCCCCCCGAGGGACCGCGACCGCCCGCCTTCACACACCCCCCTCCGAGCGGCGGCACTGAGGGCTC
>NW_009911587.1:0-16482 GCF_000696875.1 Nestor notabilis | reverse complement strand
GCCCTGTGGGTCCGCCGTGCCTTCGTGCCCCTTTAACGTGCGGGCATTGCTCGGAGGTGGCATAACCTCGAGCGAAGCCACGGTGTGGTGCGGTCAGTCAGACTTTATCGCTGTCGCCCAGTTCACAGGCTCTGCCTTCGGATCCGCCGCCATCTGGCAGTATGAGTCGCTCAAGTCGCGGGTCCAGACCTATTTTGAGGAAGCCCGAGCAGACTGGTTGGATAAAATGCGGCCGCAGAAGAGGGGGGACTTCAGGAAGCAGGTACGCGGTACCTGCAGCTGCCTGGCCTGGCCGCACACGCGTGGGTCCCAGCCGCAGCACAGGACACGGCTGCATCTTCCCTCTGGTGTAGGCGCATCTGCCGCACCGTTTGTACAACACATACAAATGGGGGCAAACAGGACAAGTTACTTGGGGAAGTAATAGGTTCTTGGTAAATTACAGGAGATACGTTTCCTTACAGGAAAAACTGATAGAGTCAGTTCAAGAATACTGCAACCCACAGTACCACCACAACAAGTATACTGGAGAAAAATATTTTCTTCTAAAATGCAGAGAGGAGAGGTCAGGAGTAGTAGTTCATATATCTAAACTAGATATCCCTTTTACTTTTTCACTGTATAAAAGCATTGTTCTTTCTGTGTCTAAGTATTCTTAAAAGTGAACATGAATTCCCAAAGAGAGCTAGCTTAAATTCTGAACCTTAAGCATAAGATATATAAATGCGTTTCAGAAGCCAGAACATTAGATTTTCAGCCTTTGCTTCACAAATACGAGGGTTTAGAGGGCTTTTTTTCCTTTATGAAAGCTGACATTTACATGCAAATACTTTGGAGTTTGGGCAGTAAGAACATCAATATGTGCTGCAAGACATGTTATAAATTTACTTGACATCCTGAAAATACCAGTCATTTAGTTTTTAAGTGTATTTAAAACTAAACAAAACATGCATGTATTCTTATTGATGAGCATATGGGAGGGAATATCAGTTTGGGTCATCTGCCTGGTTGTGTCCCTTCCCAGGCTATTGTGCACCCCCTGGCTACTCAATTCAGGGGCAGAGTGAGAAATGGAAAAGGTTTTGATGCTGTGCAAACACTGTTTAGCAAAAGGGAGAACATTAATGTCTTACCAGTACTGTTCTGGTCAAAAACCTAAAACACAGCACTATGTATGAGCTGCTATAGAGAAAATGAACTCATATCCTAGCCAGTCCTAGCACAGCATGCTTTCTTGCTCAGTGTATATGTATCAACTGCAGGTAAGATTATGATTGCTACCTAAAATATTAAAAATTTTGGGTTTATACCTTTTTTTTTTTTTCTCCTTTAAAACCTGAAGGGGAAGATTGGTGATGAACTATCCAGAAAATAAACCAAAACTGCCCTGTTGTTAATAGGCTTAAATTCCCAATCCCGATCTTCAACTGCTAAGTTCTACTTCTAAAAGTTCAGGGTCTCCCAATAGCTTCTGAGGACATATACTTCTAGTATTTTAGAAAAATCATGTTTGTTTCAGTGTTTTTATACAGGAGAACTTTGTAGGGAATATGGGTATCTGTATCCTGGGCAAGAGAATCAAACAAAAAAAAAAAATGCAATGAAATTGCTACTTTGATATCAAATCGTGAATTATTTGTTTCATACAGCATCATTCCCCCTGCCTCCAACCTACAGATAATTTTTATGACATTGCCCCCATCAATATGGTTGGAGAGTCACTGAGCTATCAATATTTGTATAAAAATGATTCTGAAAGCTGAGGAAGGGAAAGGGGGGTGAAACTTGTCTGTGGGCTGACTGCGCTCAAAATAAACTTTTTCAGGGGTTTTAAACTTGGAGGAGGGCTGGGTGAGCTGGACGCAAGGGGGAATGGATTCCACATCTTGTGAGCCACCTCTGCAAATGTGACCCTGGCACAAAAGTGGAATCTCTCAAAGGTGGGTGGTGTGATGTTAGCCAGCATTAGGGTGAGGCTTAGTCGAGGCAGGGTTTATGCTAACTTTAGCTAATCTGCTGAAGTAAGCATTATGGGCTAGATCCTTGTTTAGTACAAGCAGAGGTAAACCCATGGAGTTGTGTAAAAGGATAGAACCTCATTCTTTTTGAGGAAACTCTTCAGCTATGATGAGGTATTTTATGAGAAGGAGCATAGATAACTATCCTTGAGTAAGGAAATGAAAAGCTAAACCAATCAGAAACAAGAAAGTTTGAAACAGATTTACTTAACAGATTTCAAACAAATGCTTTCCAGTCTTAGCAAGGTAGAACCTTAATGACTGGTTTTGAAATGGCAAATACTTTGCAGTGGCATTGATGTACAATGATTCTGTTTCAGGTTAACAGCTGGTGGAATAGCCTGACTGAGGGTCAGCGGACTGTGACAGGTTTGTGTTAGCTTACAGGTAGAGAAATGTGGCAAACAGGTACAGTATGTTAAAACAGGTGGCTTTCACACCACGTTTAGGTTGTTAGGCACAAAGCATGTGTAAACTTACACCTGCGCATACACTATTTCCACTACACTTCCTTCACGCAAACTATTTTTTGTATGCATTTAAAAAAATTCCTGTGTATCTGTGTGAGAGAGTGTGGAGGATTAGCCACAATTCTCTCCCAGCAACATTTTTCACAGGAACTGTGAAAACCAGCAAATGTTTTTAGAAGGACAGATGTATATATTCCACTGATATGTGGAATAAAATGCCTTAATAGTTGCTTCTTGTTTGCAGCACGATGCATGTAAAATAACAAAGAATTTCCTCGTGAGCCTTCCTTTGGTTAAGATGTAGTTTTGGTTGGTTGGCCTAACAGCACTTGAAATCCCCAAGGTAAACGTAATGTATGGAGAGAAACTGATGAGAACTTGATTCAAAGCCAAATAAAGTAGCCGAGCCATATCCACTGTTATATATTCTACTTTAAGTATTTACTGAACTTACACTAGCAGGTTGTTAGCATAAGGTTACTTAAATGCTATTTCTATGTCATTTACTTTTCTACAGAAACATTGTAAAAAAAAAAAATTCAACCAACTTACTAGCTCTTTGAAAAGGTGACCCCCAGCCTAAGAACAGATTGAGTAAGTGCTGTATGATTTGGGCAAAAATAATCTCAGGCCACTCAATTAGTAAGTGCTGTCACAAGTTTTGTGTAGTGCTTTGAATTGCTTTTCAACGTGCAAGCCAGGATACAGAAACAAATACATACTGGTGCAGGGTTGGTGAAGATGCCACATTCTGTAGTCTCTAGAGTGTTCCTCAACGTCTAGGTGATCTAACAAGCAATACAAATTCCAAGTTGGTGAACCCTAACCCATTCAAATGCTTAGCCTTGATTACTTTAAGTTCTGTAATATCTTGGTTTAGCATGCAGGGAAAATACTTCCTCTAGTAAGAGTATGACACAATAGAATAGAGTATTGAAAAGAGAGTTCTAGTGGCATTTTTGTTCTAGGACTTGTATATCAGTTTTTCACAGTTCCTACAGTTTGTTGCAATCTTCAAATATAATTATGTGACATCTACCATGATGTAAAGGAATCACAATTATTTTTCCCCCCTAATGTTTCTAGCAGTTACAAAACATTTTAAACACCTAAACACTTGGATAAAAACAGAGAAGGCACTTTAACCAAGAAACAATACGTATCACTGTGTTTCTAATCATTTACATTCTTACTTAAGATCACAGTAAATATCTCTGAAGTAAAAAAACTATCTCCCTTAGCAATGCCAACTTAACTTTTTATGCTTGATCTCTAAACAGTATCTTTACAATTCCCTCAAAACAAAGCTCCCCCAAAATGGACAGGATGTGTAATGTGGGTTTCTATGGTTCCCCTAGTCTTCTCCATGTGCGCTTAAATCTGCATCCTACTATGCATCAGATTAGCTACTTCTCTCCAAATGCCACCAAAGAGGCAAGAAATGGGACCTCTTGAGCTGGCTCTTGTTTCATGGGTTCTGCATTTGAAGCTGCAACTTGAATGTCTTCAGTACACGTTTTCTGGACTGTTGTATTCGTTACACTGTATGTTTGAACAGTTGCAATTAAGCATCATATTTCTGAAAGACTTCCACTTTATAAATGTGGCTTTCAGCATTTTTCTTTGCCTTTTCTAAACTTTATTGTAAGAAGTGGATACTGCTTTAAATGAAATAGTGAAGGAAAAGTATGTTTCTTACAAGTTTTGAATGCTTGCTTACAGTCAGCATTACGGTATGTTACATTCATAATTTGCTTTTCTACTTTTTTCCCTCCTCTTAATAGGTATTATAGCTGCAAATGTCTTTGTATTCTGTTTATGGAGGCTGCCTGGTACACGACGGTTTATGTTTACATACTTCACCTCAGATCCATCTTCCAGTAAGTGAACAGTAATTTGGGTAACTTTTCTACACTGTGCTGTAATAGAACCTCTAATTATACTGCAGAAGCTTCAGCTGGTGCATGGCTTACTTGTAGCTCCATTACCCATACGCCTCCTCAGTCATGCCCAAACACATCATTCTGTCTATACAGGACATGATTTGAGGGGAAGGAAGTTAGAAGTAACAGATCTGATTTTCAACAACAAAGAAAACACTGGTGCTTATGTGAATATTGTAATGTCAAAACTGTTGCCTGCTATCTGACCTTTTACTGCATTTAGTAGGATGCAGCTCCTGCCTTTGTAAAGGTGAAGATAAGATAGAGATACAGCCCCTCTCCCAGTGATATCAAGCTGTACAACAGAATGCAAATCATGCCACTCTTTGGGAAGGAGCAAAATAAATTGTACTATGCGATGCCATTCAAAAAAGAGACTCAAATGTAAGCCCCACCCCGCCCTTTAATATTCTGTGGGATGCAGATAGAAGTCATCAGTCACATGCATGTGCGCTTCCATCAATAGACAAGTGTTAGTCTGTATGTCATGTACGGAGTCCTTGTTTCAAAGCTGTGCTTTGAGTCACATAATAACAAAAACCTAACAAACTCACAAACTTGGCTTTCACTGTGTGTGAAATGTTTTGAAGAGGTTAAGGAAAGTAAGTTACCAGTATTTAATGCAGAACAATTAGTTGGTAGAGAACAAAATTAAAAGGATGAGACAAATGTGCATTAGGAGAGTACCTTCTGTTGTGCTCTTAATTTCTGCTGAAAAAGTGGAAACTCAGCCAATTCCCCACAGACATTCCAAAGTTAAAAGCTGGTGTCCACATCTGAGTATCAGTCACTCCAAACACTCCGGTTTTAAGTAATGTTGACCTTCAAACCTGCTAATTGGCACTTTCAATGCTGCTGTTCCAGTGAGGAGAGCTAGTAGCTTGTTTTCCAAAGAAAGGTAGCTTTTCTTTGAGCCCATCTCTGTAGCAAAATAATTTTATATAGGTGCTCATATAATACATTAAAGATCTTTCACTATATACGTATACAAAATCTCTTCTTTCCAAAGCATAGGAGATATTACATAAAGTAAACGTTTTATATGAAATATTCCCCAGTAAGTAATTAAGACTTTCTAAAGTAGCTGTTTGTACAGCTTACATATCTCTCGGGTATATGTTGTCCCTTTCAAAAGGTATTATGTGGAATTTGAAATATTTTACATTTCTGGGTTTATTACATAGGTTGTATTTGAGAATTCTCAGCATTATTAGCCTGTAGTGTGTCTTGATAGTCTGTATGACATGTAAGTTGAAGCAAATTAAAACCCTGACTTCCTTTCTGCATTAATTGTTTTTTCTCTTGTAGGAGCCCTGTGTTCTCCCATGCTGCTCTCTACATTTAGTCACTTTTCTCTATTCCACATGGCAGCAAATATGTATGTTTTATGGAGTTTTTCCAGCAGCATTGTCTCTCTTCTGGGATGCGAGCAGTTCATTGCAGTGTATCTTTCTGCTGGTAATGTTAAATATATATATATTCACAACACTTTAAATATGTTTTCATGCAAGTAAAGTGTGTGCATTGTAATAGATACATGACAGTTAGCCATTGCTCAATCCTATTTTTCCATTGCTTTATACTAATTGCACTACTTAGTTGCTGTCATACAGAATTTTGATGGGTTTAGTTTAGGATAGTTAGCTTTAAAATACCATGAAAATACAAGTAGTTGGTTTTAATTCATCCTTAGCTACCAAAATAAAATAGCTCAATACAGACTAGTGACAGTTTAGATGGAAAAGATGACAATTGATGTTTTAAAAAAACAAAACCAACAGCCACCACCACCAAACAAGAAATCCCACACCACCTGTAGTAGCTTCTTTAGGGAGATGTTGGGATAACAGTTTTGTACTTTCGGATGCTTGTCTGCATTACTGGCATTGTTTCCAATAGTAATTTTTCCTTTCTAGGAGTTATCTCCACTTTTGTCAGTTATGTTGCTAAAATGGCCACTGGAAGGTTTGAACCATCACTTGGAGCTGTAAGTATCTTGGCATATATCTCAGGAGACGTTATACGGTCTCTGAAGCCATTTTCAAAGCCTGCTGTATTTTTTAAACTGTTTAAAAGCCAAGAATATATTTGGGATAATAGAAACTAGGAAGGTTTACCAAAACCAAGTAACCAGGCAGCGATTCCTGTGCAAGAACATGCCAATTCTTCAAATATGTTAACTCTGTTGCAGCAGGAGCCCAGAACTAATGCCACTTAATGCTTGTAAATGAGTACTTAACAGCAGGACCTCTTGTCACTGAGCAGGTAGTTCAGTTTTATTAACTTATTTCATAAATGTTATTTCATTATTTGTGTATCAGTCTTCTCTAATTGAAAATAGAGACAATGTAATCAGACAGTCAAAACTGGCATGTGATACTAGTGGAAGTTGTCAGGCATGCCATGCAGAAAGGGCAGCACTCCTGCCAACAGTCTCACAGAAATGAGGCAGGCTGAGGAGGTGGTGTGGCTGTCTGTTCTTTACAAGTATTAACTTGCTATAAGTTAAAGGCAAACCTTGCCATTTGCCAAGTTTTAAAGGCTTCTTAACTTACTTTACTAAATAATGTTGATAAAAGCTAGCAGTTATATTCTTATTTTTCAACTGGAATGAAAAACCTGTTGAATTGTCCCAAAGTTAGAATTTTGGCAGCGCTGTCTACATATTGTCCCTTTATCTTACGAATAAACTATATCTGAAGCAAGTTAACTTCCCATTAGTCTTACTGATCTGAACTTACTGAAATTGTTAGACATTGCATTAGTTTACTGTATTCACAGCCTTTTCATTGAGATATTTCATGGATACAAAAAGCCCATGGTCAATTTAGTACAGACCAGGGAATTGCTCATTTCATTGACAAAAGCTTTTTGTCCCTGTCCATCTGTTATTTCCCTTGTTTTGGTACAAGCTTCAGAATGATTCCCTTCATCCGAGATGTCTGTGTTTGATTAATGTGTTAAATTTCTAGGGTTTACTGGGAAAAAAGCACATTAACATAATTTGTTATCTTAAAAATTGGGCTGCATTTGAAAATAAAAGCCAAAAGGAAAATGGGTTCATGTGCAGTAAAAGAAATTTTCTCTTATGTAACATCTCTGCTTACTGTCTTGTATTTTAATGTATTTGCAGTCAGGAGCTATAATGACTGTCCTTGCAGCTGTATGTACAAAGATGCCAGAAGCAAAACTAGCCATCATATTTCTTCCAATGTTCACATTTACAGCAGGAAGTGTAAGTGCCTTTGAATTTTAAAGCAGTCCTGCTTCTAAAACATTTTCCCCATACCTCTTCTCTCTACCTCCTCTGCACATGCGTCCTTCATTTGTGTTTCCAAGCTGTTAAATTTGTTTTGAAAGAGAATACAGATTATGGAAGTCCTGGAGACTGAATTGTTGCAGCCTAGCACAATCATTGCACAAGTGTATAGTGACTTTAGAATTGTCCTAAATTCCATCCTCCATGGATGGGATGTTTCAAATCTGATACTCAGAAGTGAAAGAATTGAGGAGGGACTCGGGTTCACCTGTCTGAGGAGGCGTGCATACACATACTGTTCTTTCAGATGGGCGATATTTTTTATAGCAGCTCTTGCTACAGGCTAATCTAATATCAATATGCTCTTTTTGAAGAAAAATGTATCAGGGTGGGAAAAACAGAATTTCACTTCTCAAGGGAAAAAATATTCCAATCCTGGAGGAATTCTTGCCTCCTTGTTTGGAATACGCCTTTCCTAGAATGGTTTGGTACACTATTGAGGCTTTTCTTCACGCGTAGTGTTAGGACTTGTTGTTTCATGAAGTTCTTTTAAGCACATCCACTGCCCCATTTAAGAAAAGCTTCTCATGTGTATCTTGACCTGCCTTAATGAGTTAATCATCTTTGGTCCACTGCTTAAAGTTGTTTCACTGTTTTACTAAAGCACTTAAGCTTTGTTGTTTCAAGATAACGATTTAATATTTTTGGGAAGTGAAGCTTACAGATTTAAACAAGCGTTCTTGGATGCAGCCTTCCTGGTTTTCTTGTACTTCGGCTTGAGTAGACCTGGGGTTTTTGCTGCTACCCTTTAATTGTATCTCTCCTAAAATAGATGGCCAGGATAGAAATACTGGCAGAGCCACAGAGCACATTGCCATGAGGAAGTACTTACTGAAACAGTAAAACAAGAACAGCATTGGCTGCTGCAGCATAAATGTTGGAATGATTTTAGCCCTACTCTATAATTGCATTTCTAAACCTTATGTACTAGGTTTAGATACTTAGGCTGCCTTACATATACTGTATTGGTTTTTAAAACAAACAAGCCAATGTAGCAATAGAGCTGCTATTCTAAGATATACACTTAAGGAAAGAAATCCTAATTAAAGTAACATTTCATCGTAACATTAAATCTGTTGGTCTTTTTGGAATGAGGCACTTAGTAAAATTTTGCATAATTATAGTTTCAGTGGTTTGTGTCTCCCAAGGATGGTGCACCATTGCTTATGCACTTTCCAGCCATGGAGCTGTTCAGTATCATCCTCATTTTCTACCTTCCAAGAGATTTGTCATCTAGGAGAGCATGATGACCAATTTAGATGAGATGACAGGGCTGCTGCCCCATATGTGCCACCCACTGGAGGGTTGTTTGGGAGGTCAGATGCATGTAAATCTAAGCTATGTCAGAATTAGTGAATGAGAATGTTGCTATTATGTGTTTTGTGGTGTCTTTTATACTGTGCACTCTTCCAGATAACTAAGTAACTTCCTTTTTTTTTCCTTGACCCAAGTTTGGATTATATGTGTAGCTTTAGAAGTGAAGATTGGAAGAGACCAAGTATTTGAAAAGGACACATTCCTACCCTGCACTATTCTGCAGCTGCTCATGTCTGTATTTTGACAGTCTGTATTTTGACAGTTAAGGACTGAGTCTGTTTTAAAACAATTTGGTTTAGGTTTTGTTTGGGTAGGGTGAGTCGAAGTGGTTTTTTACAGCAATTGCTCTGATATAAAATTCACGGAATGTGTTTTGATCCCAAATTTTTGCTCTGTGCCAGAATAGTAAACTCTGTTATCAGTGGCCAGTTTATACTGTGACTGATCTGTCCATTCCATGTTCTATTCCTTTCCAGGCTTTAAAAGCCATAATCGCATTTGACTCTGCAGGACTTGCTCTAGGCTGGAGACTTTTTGACCATGCTGCACATCTTGGGGGAGCCCTCTTCGGGATGTAAGTCTATTTATGAACTTCTGTTTCTTTCATATTTAAATTCATCCTAATTTTTTCCTCTTTACTTCCTCTTATCTCTCTTTCTTTGAAGATTGTCTTAAGTAGCACTGAAGACAACTCACTGTTGTCCTTGAGTGCTATAAAATTGTGTAGAAAATGCTGCTAGTCAGTGCTTAGAACTGAAAGAATTGAGCTGAACTGCCTTAGAATGATAGATCAGATGTCACATTGTCCTGTCACTGTAACCTGGGCTGTTTGCCTCTGTCCTGCTCTCCGCCACGCATTGAAGAGAGTCACAAGGCAGAAAAGATTCTCACAAAACACAGCATGGACAAATTAAAGTAACTTCAAACAGCTAAAAAAATTTCTTTGTCCAAGTCTTTTTTGCTTTAATTGCCCATTCAGAGCTACAGTGTTAGTATAAGCTCAGGCCAAATTCCTTTGAGCAGCCTCCACTGCTGTGTGTTGCTGCATAGTCTTTGTGTGGAGCCTTCCAAATTGGAAAGAACTACTAGAAACAAGTTTGTAGGAAACAGTTCTGCATTGTTACATGTTTGAACTACATTACCTAATGAGTTTTTCCCTTCTGCCCGATTGAGGTGGTGTCAATTTGCACACTTATTGCTAAGAGCATTTTTAAACATATACGTAGGCATTTTAAAAGCCTACCTGAGATTTAACTAGGCCAGGCAAAGAACAGGTGGGGAACACTTTTTGTTTTGGTCTACAAACTGGTTTGCCTTTCTTTGCTATTGAGTTGTGCTGCAGTCTGCTTTTCTCCCCTTCTCTGGCATCACAACTGCATCTGATATAGTCTTGCTGATCCGTAACTGATCCATTTCTACCATGACATATCTATATCAGCTTGTTCTTTGTTTACAGATTCACATATTAAAATAAGATAGCAGTTGCAGTAAAAATTGTCTTGAGTTGACAAGGTGAGGAAGATACGTTCTACCTATATGTTCTACTCTGTGATCATTTTGGTTTCTTCATCCTAACACAGGGCCTCTCTTTAGAACATACGTTGAACAGCCGAAGTATTTTCTATATGTTGCCTCACAGACAATTGTCTGCTTTGGAAAGATGTAAGATTTATAGGAATAGCCTGTTTATCCAGCAGTGGCTGATAGAAAATTGTTACTCAGGACTCAGGAGTGAAGTTAGACTTGTGGGAGAACTTTCAACCTATTTCCATGCAGTTGCTTCCCCTCCCACTTCTCCACCATAACCACCCTTGCTGAATCACTTATGTTGCTATTCATATGTCAAGATGCATAGTTCTCTATGAATATAAATCAAGCTAGAACACTTGGATAGATTAAATCCTCATCAAGATGTTTATAGAAGAAAATGTTTTGAATGGAATGTGGCTGTTCATTATGGGGCAGTTGTATTTACATAAGAAAAATTTACTCGGTGTTGTCAGTCAACATTAGCACAAGCAACAGAGACTGTTTTAACAGTCTCTTAAGTAGAAATCATGAGAGCATGAAAGTGAAGGCATGAAAACCAGTTATTCTCAGGACTGAGACAAGCAAGAACACAAAAGTTAATTATGAGGAGTCAGGAGAACAAGTGGCTTACCTGCCACTGACACTTTTCCAAGAGTGGCTTACTGCCATGGTTTATCTTGCCTCCTATACTTTCTAGGAGTAGAAATGCCTACAGGCATTTCAGTTGCCTGATTTTAGTGATCAACCTGTTCTCAAATACAGAGAAAAGTTGCTGTTAGTTTTAACTAGTATTTTCTTTCTCAGGTGGTACGTGACTTATGGCCATGAGCTCATATGGAAGAACAGAGAACCACTGGTGAAAGCGTGGCATGAAATGAGGATAAAGAACACAGGAAAGGGAGGAGGTGGAAGATCTGACTGATTCCAGTCCTAGAGATTCTTTGTGCCCAAGTGGTATATTACTTGAAGACATGGGATTGAATTGGTTTCCTGCTACTCCACATTAAACCTCTAAGGAGCTGAAGCTTCTAATGTAAATTACAGTTACAAAAATGCATATCAGTAGAAAACGAACTCTAACAAAGGTGGAACAATAAAGGTTTTTATCCTGTTGCTTTCAGAGGTAATAGTCAGTGTTACATTTTTTAAATGAGAAATACATATTACTAAAAGCTTTCCAAGGAAGTGACCAAACTATCTGTTCAAAAAGGTTCAAACTGGGGCACAACTGATTCATACTTAGTAAAATTAAGTTTCTCAGCTTTAAAAATGGGTATGAATCGTGCATCCCCCTAATGCACACTGAACAACACTAGCTGCTCTCCTAGTAGGCATGCTTTAGGCAGCTTGGACTCAACATCAGGGTAAATGTGGTGAAGTGCAGTGGTCTTTATTGCTGGCAAGATTAAATGAGGTAAGCCAATGATCTCTATTGATTTTAAACTTGAAATACATGAAGCAATACTGGATTGTTTGCCAAAGCTTACATACTGGTTAATGGTACAGCTTTATTCATTCTATGATTGTATTTATCAGCTGTGGCTTATTGAGTTTGGGGTTTTCATTTCTATCTGATTCCAAGATGCTGTCAAGTCTTGTTAGAATTTACTACAGTGGTATCTTTTTCATAATTACATGCAGTGGAAGAATGTCTTGTAGTGTGATTTTGAATGTTTTACTGTGAGTTATACTGCTAGTACTTTCTTTATTCTTTCACTGCATTAGTTTCTGGGTTGGGTTTGTTTTTTGTTTTCTTTAATGTTGTGCTATATTGCTAATTCTAAGGTTTTTCAATGTACTTCAAAACCTTAACATTTGGTTAAGAATGTGCCAGTTCTATTAAATAAGCAGCTACAGCAAAAATAGATTAGGTGCCTTAGTAAAGGGTAGTACCATGACCAATGTTCCTATTGTACAAATAAAAACAACTGGATTTTGGGTATGCTGCTACCCTCTGCCTGTCCTGCAAGAATGACTACCAAACCCCTCGCAAAGGGCTGGGGAGTCTGCCCAGATCCGAGCTGGTGGGTTCAAACCCTTAGCTCCTGCGTATAGGCCATATTAGTCATTCCAGGTAGACTGACTTGCCAAAGAACATGTTTTTGTAAGACGCAAAGTTGCAACTCTACTTGATAACAGTGCCTTGAAGAAAATGATTTTCAGTAAGGGCAAGGAAGACAGAATGCTAGAAGGCTCCAGTCATAATAAATGATAGAGTACAAAATTGCTGTAAACTCAATTACTGCCAAAGGCCAATGCTCAAGTCTCATATTTTTTTCCACCCTTGGAAAAATGAGGCCCTTGAGGATTTGTTCCTTAAGTGCCTGTCGACTTAAACACTTGAAAAATGAAGAAGTTTGAGTCTCTCATACACCTTTGCTCTGCTCCAGAAGCTGTCTGGCTGTTTCTAACCTGTTACCTCGCCAATCCTCAGGACAAGCACAGCAGCTTTTAGGGCTTCAGTCACAGTGCAGCCCTGCCTGCAGCAGAGAGAGGGCACCCGAACCTGCAGCAAGAAGCTGCTGCCAGCAGCAGCAACAGCAGCCACCTCAGCAGCATCAGAAGATAGCCACTGAACAGGCTTATCATAAGGGAGTATTTCATGCCAGAGCAGCTCAAAAGCCACAGCTCACAATATTTGCATGTTGATCTCAGACGTATTTAATGCTTATCTGTTCTTTACCCACTTCCTTTTATTCCCCCACTTTCTCTTCCATGCATTACCTCTTGTCCACTCAACAGCCTACCTAGTCTATTCAACACTTCTTTCTTTTCTGAGTGTGTTTTAAAGAGATCCTGGTTGAAAGCAGGAGGGAGTAATAATGCAGGAAATCATGTATAAACCCTGAAGGATGTTACAATTTACAGGTCTAGAAGAATAAGCCAAGATTACAATTAAGTTCTTCACCATAGTAGCCAATGCCTACCTTAGAGCTTGCAAGTTATGCCCCTGTATTGCTTGCAGAGGGCTGGAGCTCCACTCATGGTCTGTTGGACCTGCTAAGGCAGCATGGTACTGCTGCACCCTTTTAGCCTGCAGGAAGGGTGCATTTTCAACATTTTCAGGCTGGCCCTTCAAAGGCAATGCCTGCAATTCTGCTGGCCTTTTAATGCATACGCTTCACCTTAACATTAGGCCTAACAGCCTTCTAAAGGCTGTTCAATACCTGAATCTTCCTTATTTATAGAAACCCTTGAGGTATTTAACATATGTACAAAGGTAACCTATATTCTCTGCTCCAAAAAGACTTTCAAACTGCAATAGGAAAGTCAACACTCAGACAAGGACTAGCCTGGAGTTAGAACAGCTCACTAGACTATATTTCTGGCAAGCAAGTGCCCTTCTTGCAAAATCTGGCATCAGTATACGCCAGTACCTCAGTATTTAGTCACACCTTTGAATGACAAAGAAATTGCAAGAATGAAAAAACAAACCCAGAAAAAAACCCCCAACAAAAATATCACCTAAACCAAAACTAACCACAGGGAAAGACTTCCCCCCCCCCTTTCCAAAGAGCTTATTATTGTGCATAAGAATACAATGTAGTAATTATGCAGACGCTTGGCAGAGACAGCAGCCAGTGTTTGCATAGGGAAATAGCAGTAAGTGTAAAGTCATGGTTAATTGTGTGGAGACACAATCCTTCACCCTTTGTCAATGGCTTTAAGAAAGCCTGCTGTGGCCTTGCCATGTTTAAGGGGTATTTAGTTTCCGGGTAGTGATCTGTTCTACTGAAACATCATTTTATTATTAGAACAAACTGTCTGCTGGAGGTTTCAGCCCCCATTCCTGGCAGCAACAGCTGCTTTGCTTTCTGATTTGATGGCTTTCCTTAGTCTTACTGTTGCAGTATTCCCACCCCCCTCCCCCAGCTTTTAATCATGATAAATCTCTTCTAAATGCAGACAAGTTCTTAATCTCACCCGGTGTCTCCTGGTTTCCCATTCCAAGCTAGCCTTTGTGCCAGCTTCATCCTACCAGCTCTGATGAGCAGCAGCTCTAAGCACTCACTCCCTGGTGCTGTAGGTGGGCTCCGAGACAAGCAGCGCCAGAGCTGAACTCAGTACTAGGAAGTGGCAGGCACAGGGAGTGCAGAGACACCCGATTTATTCTCGAATGCATTTTGCTAAGTCAGGCCTAGGAACAGGGATCAGAGCATCATTTGTACTGAGCCAGTACTGAGCGATGATAAAGCGGATGTTCTGTTTTCTCCCCTGACTATAAAGTCCGTTTCTGAAGCATTCTACACTTCACCCAAATCTAATTTATTTTTAAGAATTACTACATAGAGCAGAGTAGTTCGGGGGGGGGGGACCCCAAAAAAACCAACCACAAAAAAAAAAAAAAAAAAAAAAAAAAAACCCCAAAGAGCACAAAAAACTAAGAAATGTCTCCCTGAATATTCTTAAAAAGAACATTATGTTTGTAGGCTTTTCAGGCAGCATGCAATACCCCATATATTACTGTGTCAAGACTTCTGTGTGGGACCAGAAGTGTTGTTACCTGGAATTTGAGTCTCCCTGCCCTAACCAACAGTCATGGGGAGCAGGGGGGAATCAAAACTGCCAGTAGCATCAGCAAGTGCCAAATCAGACGCTTAGGACATCAGAATTTTCTTTCTATCCTTTGACAAATGCGTTTCAAAGAGAAGTCGAACAGTCAAGGAGAGGTTCTGCCTCAGACAATACCTGCATTTCCAGCCCTCCTCCCCACCAGAGGCAGATGCAAACCTGGACTGAAGCCTGAGGTGCGAATACACTACAGATACAGGCTGATCAGCTGAAATAAAGCAGTAAATCTCAGCTTTTCAAGTTCCATTGCCTAATTAATTTCTTCTTATCTCATCAGACAGCCACCTGTAACTAGATTATTACATTCTGAAATAAAGTAACTGTCAAGTTAAATAGATGATTTTTAATAGGTGGCATCTCAGTTTATCTGCACTTCACTTTTACAGTCTACAGTGACCCGTTGAGAGACCCAGCTTCTTCCACACTAACCCACTGAGTGGTGAATTGCAGAGGAGCATTATGGCCTGTAGCCACTTACTACACAAGAAGCCAAATTTCAAAAGCCAGACTTAGCCCCAGTGTAATTCTGTCAGCTTTGGTGGTTTGTGACGGGTCTGTTTGGGTTTGAACCTGACTGTACAAAAGAAAAGCTCTTAATATCCAGTCTCTGGAAAACAGTAAATAATGTGGACCATACATTAAGATACATAACAGATGCTTGGGTCTTGGTCAATAGGTAGTATTTTAAAAGTGAAGTGGTTAAACTGTTAATGTAAGTGGAGGAAGAGATGGGGTGTTGAGAGGTGGGGGTTTTCGTAGACAGCTATTGGAAACTAACATTGCAAAGCTGCTATTTCTCATCCAGATCACTTATTTTATAAGCATCAGCTTTCACATAAAAATGCTTTCTCTAATCAGAGATGGTGATGGCTAGATTGAATTGCATTTATTGACTTCTTACAAGGGCCTGTAGGGACAGGACAAGGGGGAATGGCTGTAAGCTGACAGAGGGAAGATTCAGATTGGACATTAGGAAGAAATTCTTCCCTGTGAGGGTGCCCAGAGAAGCTATGGCTGCCCCATCCCTGGCAGTGTTCAAGGCCAGGTTGGACACAGGGGCTTAGAGGAAGCTGCTCTAGTGGAAGGTGTCCCTGCCCGTGGCAGGGGGTTGGAACTAGAGGAGCTTACGGTCCCTTTCAGCCCAAACCATTCTATGATTCTATAATGAAGCAGTGCTACCCAGCTAGAGCAGAGCAGTATTCCATGCCTGTGCCTGGATACGCTGCGGAGCTCCCCGGGCGCAGAGCGGGCTCCTAACGCACCGAAGGCAACATCCCGACTCGGAGGCGCACGGGGACGGGGAAGCCGGCGCC
>NW_009911586.1:79080-87230 GCF_000696875.1 Nestor notabilis | reverse complement strand
GGAGCTGTTGGAGAAAGTCCAGAGGAGGGCCGTGAGGATGACACGGGGGCTGGAGCACCTCTTGTATGAAGACAGGCTTAGGAAGTTGGGGCTGTTCACCCTGGAGAAGAGAAGCTGCATGGAGACCTCATAGCAGCCTTCTAGTATCTGAAGGGGGCCTATAAGGATGCTGGGGAGGGACTCTTCATTAGGGACTCTAGTGGTAGGACAAGGGGTAATGGCTTCAAACTTAAACAGGGGAAGTTTAGATTAGATATAAGGAAGAAGTTCTTCACAGTGAGGCTGGTGAGGCACTGGAATGGGTTGCCCAAGTAAGCTGTGAATGCTCCAACCCTGGCAGTGCTCAAGGCCAGGTTGGACAGAGCCTTGGGTGACATGGTTTAGTGTGTGGTGTCCCTGCTGATGGCAGGGGGTCGGAACTAGATGATCTTAAGGTCCTTTCCAACCCTAACTATTCTATGATCTTAGTGCACCTTAGCCTTACAGCTGGCTTACAAACCAAAAACAAGCATGCAACAGAGTCATTCTAGCTTAACAAATCTGTTATGAGGATACTTGTCCCTCTCATAAACATAGACTCTATAACCTTTATGCCAAAATTGGTAGGATTTTTAGATTAAGACACCGTTGACTCAGCTTACTGCTGTCAGGTAAAATTCTCAACTAAAAATTTTTCTGCTTGCATTCCCATAAAGCTAACATTAACAGTACGCTATGGTCAAAATCTTCACTCCTCTATTTGGGCTTTATTTTCACTTAGGTCTGATATTGCTCCTATAGGAATATCCCTAATGAAATCCCTTGCCATCAGGAGTAGTGCCGAAGCATTTCTGTTCAGTTACTGTGGTGGTTACCCACAGCGCTGTGTGACTGAAAGTAGAGGTAGATTTCCAAAGCTCGTAGAAGGATTTTAGTTCCATTACTGCTCCCATATGGGTGTGTTTTGTTCTTTTGGGTCTGGATATTTTTATGTATCTGTAGTAGGTGCCTTAATCCGCATTGCTGTTGGTGAAAAGCTTTTGATCCTTTACCTGTCTTACTAAAGCAGGTGCCTGTGATTTCCATTACTTCTGTACGGGTGTCTTGATCTCTTTAAGTCAGCAGTGCTGGCATCAACACGGGGAATTGCCTTTTTCTGGTGTCTTACCTGAACGCAACGTGTTGCTCATGAGAACTGTGGGCCCCAGGATCCCAACCGAACAGTTTACCAGCTGGACTGCTCAACTTTGGTATTTTACCTACTCCATTGCAGAGCTGCTTACATGAATACACTTAGGTGATGTCCTAAACAGTGTACAAAAAGTCTTCATTTTTAGTGTTGTGTGGAGAAGGCATAAACAAAAAACCTGTAAGTGAAATTCATGTCTTGGTAGAGAGAATGTAAAAGGCCTTATCTACCAGTTATGAAAGAAATAGGGTTTGTGCTAGTTCTGTACAGAAATACCAATTAATCTCCAACAAAGTGGTGAATATATGTCTTTGGAGAAGTGGAGGAAAACTATACAATCTTTTTTCAGTTATAATGATCTTGTGGCACAGAAACTGAGTTTTTCTATATCTGTATTGCTCTAAAACTGATCATCTGCGTATAAATCACCCTGTGACCAAATGTTTTCATTTACACTGAACCAAAGCCACCGCTATATTTGCACCTGTATGGATGTAACTGAACCCAGAATTGAGACGTTGCTATTATTTTACTATAGCTTAAAAAATAGAATTCTCAAAATTACAGACTGTTTCCTACGCTAGATCTTTTTCTGGCAACAGAACTGAATTAGGCTTGTGCTTCACTTCGGGGTTGTGGCCAAGCAGCAATGTGCCAACCGGCCTGCAGATGGCCCCTGAATCCCTCCCCTGGTTTTTACAGGGAGGGATCTAATGAGTTCCTGAAACAAGATTCAAATCTGTTGTACTTAATGAACCTGCTGCCTCAATTCAAGAATTGAGGCTTAAAAATAAACGAAGGCAATTAGAGATGCAATTAAATTTAGCATACAAAACCAGAAGGCCGAGATTCCTGTTTGTACCACCAGGCCAGCACACAGGGTTCGGAATAGCATGGAAGTTCCCAAGAAAATGTTATTCTAGCACAGGCGACTGGTAGCTGGCCTAGAGCCCGAGTTTCTGGCCTCCTCTTCAGCTTCCCACTTGGTGCCAGCAAAAGTAAATGGGGTATTTTCTGGCACTGTACTTTGTGCTCAGGTTGAGTTTAGCTGGTTTGCAGTCTCCTTGACTGCAGTCAGTGAGCCAGGGGAGCTGAGGCTGCTGCCGCCTCTGCCGAGGCTCAGGAGGGCACAGATCTATCCTAAGGATTTGCCTTAATAGGCAAAGTAGAGAATTTAGGTCTTAAATGTCTGTTGTAAACAACTTCCTTTAGACAGGCAGAGTATGCTTGCTTGTTCTCCATGTTCTCTGAGCAAGGGATATTAGGGAAGAGGGTATGCTTTGGCACTGCTAGGGCACAGATTAAATCAAGCCAGGAGCTTTACAGGCTGATGGCTCTGCTCACATGACCAGAACAGTTAAAACATCATATACAGTAACCCTGCTTTAATAACCTCTTATCTGCTTCAGTAGGTTTCTCAGCCAAATTGCTGCAGATGTGCTCAGAACCAGGAAACTCACCTTCCATACTGAATGCAACAGGACCACCAAAAAGCCATAGAGAACCTTTCATTTAAACTTCTACATGGGGACCCATTCTGATGACTTCATAGGGGCTCCCACCCCTGTCCATTGCACTTTCCAGCTGCAGAATGAATTGAACAGTCAAGTCTTTACCAAGAAATTAGTGCTTTCAGTGCTGTTTCTCTGGTTGGAGTTTGAAATGGCCCCAGGAAATGTGAAATATTTAATCCTTTTTATTCCTTGGCATATCTTGGAATTGATTAAAATGAGTTTAGGCTTATTCTTAAATATACTTATGCATGATCTTGACAGATGGGAACATTTGTTGCTGTTGCTTAAGGGAAAGGTTAATATGAGTAAAAAGAATATAGCTTCCAGAATTACATGCATGAACTTGCTGCCAGTAGAGGTCCTATATACTCCTCCATTCACATAAGCAGGGTGGTTCAGAGTAAACTTGAAGAGAAGACAATAATGTAAATGCTCACAGGCTAAATTCTATTTCTCATTTAGAAGAGGTGGGCAGGAAGACAGAAAACCATTTCTGTACCTTTTCTCTCTTCAGGTCTTGCTCTTGCCAGGTCCAGCAGAAGGAGTAGCTACTTTAAGTTTGCGGTGTGTATGAACAAGTGCCAGTCACGTTTAATTATACAGAGAAATGCTTTCTGCCATAAATTTCTCTCTTGGACTCAGAATAGAATTCACAACTCCTGGCCTTACCTCAGGGCTGTGAGCAGTGATGCTATTTGTAGATGAAAGGAGGCTGGATCTGTCCCTCTGTTTTTTGAGGGGATGTACAGGCTTGTCTGACACAGCCACACTGCTGTTAAAGAAGCTGTATAATTTCAACTGCATTCTGAGTTTTTCTCATGCCGCCTTGGTTAGCATTGCATTGGGTTGCACTGCACTTCCAAATCTTAACACACAGGGGGATAAGCTTGGTCACAACTTGTTAAAACATTATTACACAAATAATTATTATGGAAGCATTATTCTTAGTGGCAGGGAATGGAATTCAAGGCTTTATCTGAGATTATGGAGTGCAGTTATTTGTATTTTAAAAGCATAGAGCTCTGTGGCAAACAGCCAGAGGGCCCTGCAAGCTTCGATAGATGTTGTAAGCATTTAGAGATCCCAGAATCACTAAACCCCATATTTACTGCCTTGGAGTGGTCACAGGTCTGGAGGGTTACCTGATTAGTATTTTGCAGCTGGATGCAAGATCACAGAGCCTGTGTGGCAAACTGGACACAATCCGTTTCTAAACTGGAAGCCCACAGTTTGAAAAACAAACCACTTGAGCTCTGGTAAAATTTCCTGGTGTAGCTGCTGAGTATAGTTTGCTCCCCCACAGCCCCCTTTTTATTCTCTTGAGGGATTTCCATAGGGTATCAGAGGAAATACATGAAAAGATGAATAGATGAAAGGCTAGAAAAAGATTTTACCCAAGTTGATAAGTACCGGGTGAATCTCCTGGAGTATCAAATTAGAGCCATTTCAATAGTATTTGAAGCCAGATAGAAGCACATGTCAAATACTAGCCAGATGGCTGAGGACCAATTCCATGCTCTATTGCAGCATTTCAGAGTGACCATGTAAAATTTCCTTCCCTGATGTGGCTCTGGAAATGGTGGCATGTTTTATTTGTGAGGCAGTTTGAAATTGTTTGAAGAACAATGCTATGGAAAATACAGATGCTACTGTTGGGGTTTAGAGATACTGGTTCAGAAGGGTGAAGAAAAGGAAGAGATGAATTTTGGAATTTTCTTGTTAATCTTACACTCCTTTTCAGAGTGTTTTACAGGCTTTTGATAATTATTCCAGCTAGATAGGGATGAGGATAAAGAAATATTATCCTCACTTTACAGTCTCACAGAGAAATACTCCATCCCAGAACCAGGACTAAGGCACAAGTTCCTAATTCCCAGTCTTGTGCTAGCATGAAATGCATAAGTAATTAAACTTTTTACTTATTTCAGCTGCTGCTCATTAACCAGGAGTAGAAACTCATTAGAAAGAACTTTTTGTTACATGTGCTCAGCCCACCAGCACAATGAGCCTGGGAACCCTTCAGAGCCTCTCTGAGTGTTCCTGTGTGTAAACACCAATCGTGGAGAAGGCACTTCTCATTTTTAATGATTATGTCTCAGAAAGCAAACAAAATCAAAGAAGATTCAGAGCTGTTTGGATTGAAATTCCAGTGCAGTTGTCAGAGCAGTTCTTCACCTGAGGACTTAAGCCTTTGGCAAGAAATTTTCCCATGTCTAAAAAAATAGAGAAGAAACCATATGTACCAGATACTTGGTACCAGTTACTTGGTACCAGTTACTTGTGCCATTGGACATTTTTAGCTGCACTCAGATGTGTGGTGCTAAATAGCCTCAGTTTACACTTATTTTCTTGAACGTATTTAGGTGAAAATACCTATATTCAAGCACTTCGGGTTATTAACATGCTTCACAACTGCATGAACATTGTGTTCTAATGAACATTAGAATTATGTTGGGATTGGTCCTTAGTCATCTGAAAATTGGGCTGGTATTTGACATATGCTCCTAGGTGGCTTTAAATAGTAATTAAAATATCCTATGTCCTAATGAAGTAGTTCAAGAGCAGTTCTATCAAGGAAGTAATTGTTGCTTTAGCTGTGCTTGCCTGTCAGTGCTGGCTGACACATTTTCTTGTTTCATTCATAGTTGTGGTCCAGTGAACCCAGGCAGACTAGAAAGATGTCCAAAAAAGAGCATTAGCTCCTTGTGTATAACTTTCTGATAGCAATAACATGACAGGACAGAGCAGGATGCCCTGGTAAGGTACATGAGCATGTGCAAGAGAGACAGCATGGCAGTGGCAGTGCTGTGTGCTCACAGCAGGAGTACTGGCAGGACAAGCAGAAGTGAGCAGGATAGGACAAGGAACACACTCTAGGGGATGAGATTCTTCTGATTCAGGAGGAAATGTTTGGTGTCTTTTTCACTGCAGAATAAATGGATGTTGAATTTCGGGCCAAAACTACTTTCTGCCTCTGTGATCCTAAGGGGATCACCTCAGTGTCTGTGCTAACATATCCTGTGGGCCAGACCCTTGACTCTCACAGAATCATAGAATAGATTGGGTTGGAAAGGACCTTAAGATCATGTAGTTCCAACCCCCTGCCATGGACAAGGGATGCATCACCCTAGACCATGTTGCCCAAGGCTCTGTCCAACCTGGCCTTGAACACTACCAGGGATGGAGCATTTACCATTTCTCTGGGCAACGTCTTCCAGTGCCTCACCACCCTCACAGTAAAGAACTTTTTCCCTATATCTAACCTGAACTCTCCCTGTTTTAGTTTGAACCCACTGCCACTCGACCTATCACTACAGTCGCTGATGAAGAGTCCCTCCCCAGCATCCTTATAGGCCCCCTTCAGATACTGGAAGGCTGCTATGAGGTCTCCAGGCAGTCTTCTCTTCTCCAGGGTGAACAGCCGCAACTTTCTCAGCCTGTCTTCATACGGGAGGTGCTCCAGCCCCTTATCATCCTTGTGGCCCCCTCTGGGCTTGCTCCAACAGCTCCATGTCCTCCTTATGTTGAGGACACCAGAACTGGACACAATACTCCAAGTGAGGTCTCACGAGAGCAGAGTAGAGGGGCAGGATCACCTCCTTTGACCTGCTAGTCATGCTTGTTTTGGTGCAGCCCAGGATACAGTTGGTTTCTGGGCTGTGAGCACACACTGAAGCTGGCTCATGTTCACTTTCCCATCAACCAACACCCCCAAGTCCTTCTCCTCAGGCTGCTCTGAACCACTTCTCTGCCCAACCTGTAGTTGTGCCTGGGATTTCCCCAACCCAGGTGTAGGACCTTGCACTTTGCTTTGTGGAACTTCATGAGGTTGGCATCAGCCCACCTTACAAGCTTGTTCAGGTCCTTCTGGATGACATCCCTTCCCTCCAGTGTATCAACCAAACCACACAGCTCTGTGTAATCAACAAATTTGCTGAGGGTGCATCAATCCCACTGTCCATGTTGCCAACAAGGATGAACAAGATCAGTCCCAAAACTAATCCCTGAGGGACACCATTCGTTACTGGTCTCCAATTGGACATCGAGCTATTGACCACAACCCTCTGCGTGTGGCCATTCTGCCAATTCTTTATCCACTGGGTGGTCCATCCATCAAATTTATGTCCCTCCACTTTAGAGACAATGTTGTGCAGGTCAGTGGTGAACACTTTGCACAAGTCCAGGTACCTGACATCAACTGCTCTGCCCCTATCCACTCTCATGGAATGAGGGGTTATGCATCTCCCTGGCAGCACAGATGAGTCATTAATTCTAGTGAAGCAGTTCAGAATTCCCTTAATGCAGGCTGATGCAGAAGTGGCATGGAACACTGTAATTCACATTACATCACATCTCTTGGTTGTCTTTATTTGTGTTGAGGGAGGGTATGGGTGGGATAAAGAGGGATTTCTGTAGAACACTGACATGTCCCGAGCCAGAAATGTAGCTGATCCTAGCTATCACTATCTCTGACAGTGTTGTGATGGCCATAAAGCTAGTTTAAAATGCACTTGGAGTTGCTCTGCTCAGCTGGCAGTGACCTGCAAAGGTATGTAAAGTGCATTTTCTATCCTTGGTTCCTGTGCCAAGCAGAGCTCAGTTCTTTTCTGTGCCTCACATCTGGACCACGCTCCTGTAGCCAGTAATTTCTGGTGATGAGCTGACATTTCTCTTTGACACTTGCCCTCTCTATACTCCAGCAGAGGCACTGTCTGGCTTTAGCACACTCATGCTGCCAGAGATGGAAAAGTGATTTCTTCTGGATCAGGAGAGGTTATAGTCTTCCTGCCCACAACTAAGAATAACTGTCCAGAGTAAGAAGATAACTTCCAGCAAAGAAATCTTCTATAAAAATATTATTTTTTTTTAATCTAAACTCCCATGATGCATAATGTCCTAACTGAACTAGAGAACTACAGCCATCAGAGCCAATAATGCTCCCATTATGCAGCTCTTTGATTTCCTGCAGTCTTACTTTGACAGAGTTATCTGCTTTGGAGGCTCATAAGTCCTGAATTTTAGCAATCTGAAGCTCAGTTCAGAGCAAAACATTTCAGTAACATCTTGCCACCCTCATATTTTTCAGATCTATAACCTCAGTATGTTTGATACTCAGCCATTGGTGCCACAGAGCGTGAACCTGGTACAAAAATGCATTAACAAAAAGACCATTCAGACCATTAACATCAATCATATTCTCCTTTTTGTTATTAAATGTTACCTTCCTAATTACATTCTGCCAGTTGCAGGAAGGAAATGCAGATACTTTCCTCATTCTTATCCATTGCTCCCTCTTTGCAATGATAAAGGAGATCTCAGGGTTCTCAGGGTTTATTCCACAATTTAATGTGGAATTTCAAATAATCTAACAGATGGCATTGTCATCATTTTTCCTTCTCCACAGAATGAAAATGAACAAACACTTGACATTTCCAATATGTCTTCATCTACTGCAAGAATTTTTAGAA
>NW_009911586.1:56498-79049 GCF_000696875.1 Nestor notabilis | reverse complement strand
GTGCTCTGCTTTGCCTTAGATGGACAGGATTGTTAGATGTGTCCTCGCTATCTGCTCTCCTACATTAGCAACACAACTGGACGGAACAGAAATGTAAAACCACAGAAGCAATGCACTTGCATTTTGCATCATGAGCTGTGTCCAGAAGGAAGCACAAATATGCAATGCTACAGCTAGTTCTGCAGAAAAGTGTAGTATTTTCATTAGAGAAATTAGCTGGAGCTGCTAGAGTGCTCAGAAATCAGCTCACATTTACAAACCTACAGCAGATGCATCAGTTGGCAAAAGGTTCCTGCAGTCAGTAATTTGCCATTCATCAGGGATTGCCTCTTCAATCTGTGATCCAAGCCAGGGTGCAGATGACACACAAGGATAAATTTAGACATGGCTGAAAACAATTATTTTGATTAAGCCTACAGCCAATGAGAGTAAGATTCTGCCTATTCCTCCCCTTCACCCTCACTCATCTGCTCCAGTAAAGGAGGAGGAGATTGTGTGAGTAGAACTTGTCTGCATTTTACATGTAGTGGATGTTTTGATGTAGATATCGCTGTTCTAGAGTCTGCTCAGCATAGCAGTGAGTGGTTTTTGATTGAATGTGATACCTTGCTTCAGTGTTAGTATCAGATTAGTTAGTGTTGGGAAAGGTGCTAGAAGGGAAATATAAATGTTTTATTAACCTGTGAAAGAGAGACTATCTTAAAAATAAAGTAAAACTGGTTTCTCCCTGATCTCTCCTTCCACAGGGAGAAACACTCAGACTGTGTGAGTTGATTCTTGCTGGGAAACACTTGCTGCTTTCTCAGGTCTGTGTGAGGAAATGAGCTTCCTAAATATGTGATGTAGTGTGGTGCCCAAGCAGCAGTTGATAGCCACTGCTTTCACTTGTTATCAGACTCAAATCTCACTTGTCACCTGGCCCCTGTAGCTTCTGAGCTGCTACTCAGTCATTCCAGACTCTAACAGTTTTGATGTTTCCCCAGTCATAGGAACAGGAGCTGTTTGTCTGATCTAGTACACAGGTGTGGTAAAAGCAGTGCCAACTGGGCTCTAAAAAAACACCAATGAAAGCATCATTTAATCCATTTGAGCTATTTCATTGGAAACAAAATTATATTAATCCTGGCTGACAAGCTTGTATCTGCTAAACTTTAGCTTGCTGTGATCATAAACAGCTCTGGTTTTTAAAAAGAAATAATAATATGGAGGTAAAATGCCACTTTTTAAATGATTGTACAGATGCATTCACATTACAGTGGGAGTTCTTATGAACAGTAGTTTCCTTTGGGGCTTTGCCTCTGTGCTGTGTAACTTAAACCCTGCTGTAGCTGAAGGCTAGAATATGTGAGTATCCTTAAATTGTCTCACAGTTCCTTTCCCCTCATTTCTTTTTTTGTGTGGATTTAGGCAGAGGTTATTCCTTGGCTGCTTAATGCAATTACTGCTGCTTGCACTGGTGTTACGTTAGAGCAGAGAAAGACAGGCAGGATATGGGGTGGAGGGCTGGAGTTACAATCTGTGAAGCATAATTGCAAAATAAAATAGCAAGCACTTTGGAAAGAGGAAATTTTATCTTATTTACTCTGTGGTAATTGTTGGCACTTGACTACAATCAGCTATAAGCCTGTGTGTGATTGACAGCACAACTCTAGCCAGAGCAACCCAAAATAGCCCTGCATTTGAGTAATTTTAGTCTTTTCATAATCTAATACTGTCACAAATAAAAGCCAGTGTAGCATGCAAGCAAATTGAACTCCCTTCATAGGTAGTCTAGGGTAGATCGGGCAATGCTGTGGGAAGGCATACTCAGAAAATACTGAATGTATCTTACTCTGAATTAAAGAGGATAAGCTCCTTTCTTGCTCATTAGCCTTAATATTTCTGAAATTAGTTAAGTAGTTCTATGCCTAGATGCTTGTTGGGGTAAGGAGGCTGACGGAGGACAGGGAAGAACCAACATTTCTCAGAAAGAACCTTGATAAGTAAAATTCTTATCTGGGCTTGGTCAGAAGCCTGTTGAGCCCTTCCTGCTGCTGGGCCAAGCAAACTTGAAATGAGTTAGAAATTTCCCGCTGAAGCATCAGTAGATACTGGTTTAATTTTTAGCTCTTGACTTCCTCCCTATCATTGATCCCCACAGCCTTGGTGAGAGACAAAGAAGTCTATCACCAGGACAGGATACAAAGGAGGTAATCTTTTCCTGAAAGTCTCAGAGTTTCTTTTAAGGCCTCTTCCTCAGGGAATTACATTGGTAGGCTCAAAGCCTTGATGGATTCAGTGAGCTCCCCAGGACTACAGTAACATGAGTAATACACATTGCAGCAGCCAAGAATGTGTGTAACTGTTCTTCCTTTATTACTAATTGCAGTTTTTATTTGGTCCTTGCAGGCAGTGCTTTGCCTGTGGCAGGGGTTTCTGCACCAAACCACTGAATGACACCATAGATCTGCTTTTGGCTTTTTAGGAATATCTTTTCTTGCAAACCATTTTAAGGAATCATCTGTTATGAGGACAGGCAGAGAACTACAAGCTACATGAACTTGTCAAGTGGATTAGTCATTAAACACCTTTGTGGATGTTTTAATTCAGAATTAAAGTGGCTTTAATTGGATTTAGCTTCCAAAGTAAATTCAGGTAAATCAGATGAAGGTTAATTCAGTGTAAAGGCGTAGGCAGACATCCTCATTAAGGGCTACGTGGAACAACTGAGAACATAACTGCTTAGCTGCTCCTCACCATGCTTCTGCTCCTTTTGTGCTCCTTTGGTGTTCCACAGCTCAGCTCACAGAAAGGGGTGCTTGCCAGTCTCATACTATGGTAGGTTATTTTGGATGAATTCTGCTCGCTTTAATGAGCAGTTTAGTCTGGCTGATTGCATTGACATGTGCAGGGATTGCAGCTGTGTCGCACTTTGCTGACTCTCTGATGGAGAGCGTGCCCTCAGCTGATCCTGTAACAAGTAACCCAGGAAAAGTCAACACCATGAACAGCTGTTTGCAAAATGAATGTGTGTCCATGCCTGTAGAATACATGCACTCAGGATGCTTGTGGGGTCTTGAGGGTCTTTACTGAAGGATCAACTTAAGAAGGATGTGGAGCTGTTGGAACGAGTCCAGAGGAGGCCACGGAGATGCTGTGAGGGCTGGAGCAGCTCTGCCCAGAGACAGGCTGAGAGAGCTGGGCTGGTTCAGCCTGGAGAAGAGAAGGCTCCTTAAGGGGAGACCTTAGAGCAGCTCCTAGTGCCTAAAGGGGCTACCAGAAACCTGGAGAGGGGCTTTGGACAGGGGCCTGTAGGGACAGGCCAAGGGGGAATGGCTTTAACCTGCCAGAGGGGAGATTGAGATGAGCTCTTAGGCAGAAGTTCTTCCCTGTGAGGGTGCTGAGGCACTGGCACAGGTTGCCCAGAGGAGCTGTGGCTGCCCCATCCCTGGCAGTGTTCAAGGCCAGGTTGGACAGGGCTTGGAGCAACCTTCTCTAGTGGAAGGTGTCCCTGCCTGTGGCCGGGGGTTGGAACTAGATGAGCTTTAAGGTCCCTTCCCGCCCAAATCAGTGATTCTATGATCATAACTGTTGAGGAGTAATACACCTGTGCATACTGGAAAATGTTTGTGATTTTAAGGTCTAGTTTCTTAACTTACAATAGAACTGTGGGGCAGCACATTGACTATAGATGGGAATAGCCAATAGTTACAGCTGCAGCTCCAGCATCGTTGGGAGAACAAAAATATCCCATAAACTGTAACCCCATGAGTCAAGCTAGGGGTTGTTTCTTGGAGAACAAGACTCTAAAAGGAGAGGAAATTTGCATCCTTAATAACTACATATTGATACTAAAGAAAGGAGAAGAGTTCACTTAAATGTAGCATGGTCTGTGAAATGAGGTATGTTATACGAAGCAGAAAACAATGGAAGTTTTTATACAACCAGCTTGTTTTGAAGTCATTTCACTGATCTTAATAAAAAGAAAAACCCCTGAATCCTAAAGAACACAGAATAAAACTGATCAGGCTATTTCCAGCTGTGACCATGCACTCTTCCATTCACCAAGCAGGATTTGACTAAATGAAGTCCCAGGTGACAGCTCTTCAAGAAAAACTGAAGTGCTCAGGAAGGTGTCACTGATATAATGACCTAGCTTTTACGGCTCATGCTTCCTCTTTGATAAATGCTCACTAGGTATTAATTGCCCCTCCTCTGTTGGCAATGAATTACATTCGTTCATAATGATGAATACAGTTCCAGTAATCCAAATGACTTCCATTTTCATACTATTTTTTGACAGGAAGCCTCTTACTTGCCAGCTATTGACACGTTGCCTAGACCACACAGTATGAAAAATGAGATGCTGCTTCCGACCGTTCGGCTCTCAAGTTGTGGCGAAGTAGCTACAGATCAGCACAGGGAACAGAGTCCTGCCATGATGCTGAGAACAGCCAACATATGCCAGACCCTTGTGACATGGCTGCTCTCTCTGGTGAGTACCCGTGGTGAAAATGCACAAAAGATTCTGCATGATTAAGGCTGTGTTTTGCCCTCTGATGAATACATAATCATTCTTGAAATCTCCTTCTTCCAACAGCTACCAAACAGTGCCTGAACAAAGGGAAAATTATGTTCTAACTTTAAATTCAGTAAATGAGTCCTGCTGAAATCGGGGGGCTGGATTGTGCCTGTAGTTCACAAAGAGCAGGGCATAAAAAGTAAAACATTGCTGAGCCAGACTCACAGTGGTCAGAAAGGACTACTCAAGTAGAGGGCTGTGGAAGTGCTGTACTTTGTCCTTGGCACAAGAAGCAGATGCACACAAATGCCTATTTTTTTACCACTTGTTCCGGTTAAGAATAGATCCTCTCTGACAGTCAAGAGGGCTGTAAACAAGTGGTGGTCTGTTTCATCTTAATTGTCCTTTGGATCACATATTTTTCTTCTCTAAAGGAACCACCTTTTCCTCACTCTTCCCATCTATCCTATATTAGCCTTTTCCCCTAGGAAGAACAGGTGTACATGCATTTCTCCTCCTGCACATTGGCCTCATTCTTTTTCCCTGGTTAAAGACCTTGGAATACCAATCCCATCCTGTGTACTCCAGGTAGGTTTCATCCTGAGCAGACAAAGATTTTAAATCACTTAAACTCCACTTAAACAGTATTAATTGTTAAGGATGTTCACACTTCCATCAGAACATTGCTAACATTTTCATGTTAGTTCAGTGCTAATGAAAATCATCACTTCAGCAGCACCAGAGCCTGAATCTTCCATTCAGAAACTAGTCAGCTTATGACCAGCTGCAGCATGAGTTTTCTTCCCTTGTGTTATTCCCATTTAAACCTGAGCTCTGACTTGTAGCAGCTCTTTCCAAGGGGGATCTCATCTTCCAGGGCTCAGCATCACTCTACTAAGACTGCAGGGTCAAATGTTGTGATGTACTTTGTGCCCAGGAGAAACTAGGCTAAACTCCACTGATTTATTTCAGAGAGGTTCTCAAACAGCTGTTGGGTAGCAATGAGAAAGTCTTTAATTGAAAGAAGTGGAAAGGTTGAGGCATATTTACCCCAGATTCTCATCCAGTCAGAATTCATGCCCCTCTACTGATTCACTGGCCTTCAGGCTTGTGTAAATCAGCGTATCTATTGATTTCATTGGAGATGTGCTGACACCTACCAGTTGAGAGCATGACCTTCCCAATGGGAGCATTCCCCAGTGGTGGAGCTGCTGTGGGATTTCCCATGTGAAATCAGTGTTCAAAGCAGTCAAGGACTTGGGAGTGCTATTTTGGGTCGTAGAGCTGACCTATGCAGGAGTTTGAGTATCTACTCGGATCCTGTGGGGAGAACATATTTCTGAAGGCATTTAACTTGCTGTAAATAGTTTTGGTTTATATATACAGTAAATAGCAGAGCTGTTAATCCATCTAGAGACCATGGTGATGGTATAAACCACGAGAACAAGACATAGTGGTTTCTGTATTCACCAGAACCCAGGGAAGGAATTGCATTCCTGTAATTCAAACATGCCATCTCTGCCTCACATAGTGGCTGCTACTCCTTTCTCGTGGCTTTGCAGTTGCCTTAGTCTGACATTCCCATATCCTTCTGCCCTCTTTCACCTGCTCCCCAGGTTTCAGGACGCTTTGCAGCAACACAGTGCTTTCCCAAAGTGTTTCAAGTATGATTTCTGCCTCTCTTCTACACTGTAATAAAGTTTCGCGTGTATTCTCTATGGTAAAGCTCATTATGTTTCAGCCTTATGAGCCAATGAGTGGTCTGTCCTGTTCGAACCCTATCTCTGGAATGAAACTGATAATCATGATAAAAGATGTCCTGAGTTCTTTTTGGGGTTGGCAGAAGTTGCTTTTTTCCTTCTTGTTTTGGGTCTATATTGGAAAATAGAATGTTTGCCTCCCACACACACCTCAGTCTAAGAGGTGTATTTGCTGGAGAGGGATTGATGGGTTTTTGGCTATTAGTGATCACTAAAAGGGAAGACCAAGGCTTATTCGGGAATCCTGTGCCAGCTCTCCAGAATAGCATAACCACTTAGCATTGATTTTTGAACTGAGATTGGCTCAATCTCATTACCATTAATAAAGGCAGCACATGGTGCCACTGTGACAAGAACATGAAGTGCAGCATTGACAGGGACTGTTCCCATTTCTTGCTAGAATGGAGAACTAATGCAAATTCTTACTTTCACATAGTGAAACTGGTGGAAGTCAGTTTGCAAGTCCACATTGAGAAAATAAATCCTATGACTTATCAAACCCTACATGTTATTCCTATTTAATTTGGACTTTATTGATTTTTCTACTGGCTAAACCACAGTTAATCCACAAATCAAGCATGAGTGCTCCCTGGATTATTGTACGTTATGGGCCTCTACTCAAAAGCATCAGAGCAAGATAAAGGGTTATTTTAAGTTTCTAAATCCAGCCATCTAAAAATGAAATTATGTTCAAATGGATTTACAGGTGCCTTCTGTGGAAATGGAAGATGGACCCAAAGCTCTGCTTGAGGTGGTAGGGCTGCGGCAGGCCTGGCGAGAGGGTGGCTTGGCCCTACATGCTTGTCTAACACCAGCAGATGAGTCTTCAGCCCAGAACAGCACTGAGATCCAGAAGATAAAAGTGAGTAGCAGTGTTTACACTTGCTAGTCATGCAGAGCAGCCATAGGCAGTGACCACTGGTTTTCACTGAGGCCCAGGCTTGGCTATGCCAATTCAAGCTCCAATTTCAGTGAGGCAGTACAGAGCATAAGTGCTGCTCTAAATTAGACTGGGGAAAGAGCCCAGTATTGTGGGAGCTGAATGATTGCTTCCAGCTGATTGCCAACTCAAGATGTCCTCAGTTATGCTGAATTTAGATTTAGTGCAGATGAGAAACCAGCTCTCTGTGGTGTGGTTTTTTTGTCTCTGCTGCTCATTAGCTGGTAAGACATTTTTGGAGGCTGTAACCCCACAGTGCAGAAATTTAACTGGATTCAGAGGAGATACATCTTCATCATGTATTATGGGTTTTCCTTTTCTATTTTAACTATGTGAAGTTCCAGAGGGAATATTGTCTTGCTATTTGGCTCCCAGGAGTCATGGCCCAGAGGCGGGACCTAAGACTCTGTTCCCTCAGTTCTGGTAGAGTCTGTGCTGTGCAATAGAATGCCAATCTGAGAGGTATAGCACACAACCAATAATCCAGTACATATAGGTGTAATGAAGGGGATGATATGAACTCATATCCTGAAAACAGCAGAGCTGTGAAATAGCAGCTCTGGGCTCCAGTTTGTTGGTTCTGTTGTTTCACAGAGCAGATGTCTCTTTCTGGAGACAGTTTTTTAGGTATTATTGCTATTGCTGCCTGGTATAAATGCCTATCCTACCTATGCAGAATAGCTGACTTGCTGGAAAATGTACCCAAGTACATCTGGGGAGCAGCAATCCTTGTGTACCCCAGATCTCCTGTGGGTCATTTGTTTGAGTAACCATCCTGTGACTGAATAACCTTTGAGGTGCTGGCCCTGTGCTCTGTTGAGGCTGGTGAGTTTCTCTCAGATGTCTCAAACCAACACCTGTGGCCTTAGTGAGCTGGTAGTAGATTTTTCTACCCTATTTTTGCCTGCTTCACCTCTGGTAATGTTAACAGGAGTATGGCAATGGATGTGCTCATTCTCCAGGCTTCCTCTCTGCTGAGAAGACCCAATAGCAGGTGTTCTTAGGGGGGCCCAGGTATCTGAGTCACACCTGCTGAGCACACCATGTGAAGTTTAAATAGCAGAAGAGGTGTAAAGATGGTTTAAAAACATCCTTATGCTTCCCTTACTTGGCTGCAGCAAACATTCTTTGCTTGCAGCTGCCTGCCTGTGAGCATTAAAGATTATGTTGCCCATGATGTATCATAAAGCCTGGAGTATGACAGCTGTGGCTGCAGTGCTTCTGCAAGGAAATGATTGATGCTGGCAACAAATGTCATGATTAACACAGTACCAAAAACCCCAGCCCCGAAACAGTAAGCAACCTTGCCGTTAGTGTTTGAGGGCCTGGCAGCAAGAGCAGCAAGGGCTAATGATACTAAGGATCAAGGACAGGAGTAAGCCCTAGGACAAGGGCCTAATGCTGATTTCTGTGTAAAGCAACCAAATTCAAGATGTTTGCTGTATGGAGTAAAGAAAATGGAGGAGGACAGATTGACCTGCCTTCTGTCCATGTGCCTTGTTGCTCTCTGCTGGTTTCAGCTGAGATGTTGGCCAAAACATCAAAGTAATTGAGCACTGAGTATGCTCAAAATACATATCAAGTGTTATGCAGTTAATGAATAAACTTTTGAAGCTGTGAGCTCGGGCTGCTCTGAACATTTGGTTGGAGCAGGGATATGTTTTATCACAGGTTGGTGGAACAAGCTGTAGAGAGCTTCCAGTCCATATATAAACTGTAAATGCTATTCTGGTGCCTCATTTACAGTTCCTGACACTGAGCTCAGCTAGTATGTACAGCAGTGGACATCCAAGGCATTTGGACAGTGTTCCTCAAAGTAGGACTGTGTGTAATTGAGGTTTCATCTCATTAGAGGCTCTATTGTAGCAATGACTTTTGACAGTTTTGCTTTCCCAAGGCATTTGTAAAGCTCTGCTTTCACCACCAGAGATTAAGGTGGGGACACAACACATCTTTGAGAAATTCAGCTGCAGAGAAGATCAGGGAAGAAACAGCAACTAGTCTTGTCTCCCCATTCCTCCCTGAGCATTTTCCACTATTGTTGGAGAAAAATGTGATTGATTTTATTCTTCACACTTAAGTCTTCATGCTCTTGCTGTACTGTTAACATAGAAGTTTTTAACGACTGAATCTGGTAACAAAATTTTGCTGTAGCAGGTTCTTGTTCCAGTTGTCTCCGAGGGGCATGAAGAGCAACACTTACCAGGGCTTACCTCCAAATAGGACTGGGTTTCCAGGTGGTTTTGTTGCATGTCTTTGCTATAAGTAGGGTAATCTTAATCTTTGTTTGGATTCTATTAAAAAAGCCATACCAAGTAGTGTAAACGTTATTATGATAAATTGATATTTTAATGTTCTTAATGTGTAGGGTCCAGAGTGTATTATCCAGTGCTGAAGATGGGTATGTACAAGATTACACAAACTGTTAGGTCCAGATTTGTGCCTGCTTGATGCTAACATGGAAATGCCTGCCTTTGTGTATCTGTACTCATATGTTGTAATAGCAAAGTGACAGTTTGCCATGAATTTTCTTCACATTGTTATATGACTGTGATTTTTGCAGCAGACATTGGATTGCTGGTCTAAGAGCTTAAGGCCCTATCAGTATCAACAAGCCAAGGTATCCCTTTCCCCAGCTTGCCCCCTGTTAATTCCTGACCCTGCTGTGATGGAACATGCTGAGTGCATTTGTCACTTGTTGGCTTTGATGTTATTTGATGTTGGCTTGTTGCCTGCTTTAGAGTCACACTGTAATGCTGGGGTGCAGTTCATCACCAAGAATAGGACCAAGGCATCTGCAGGTATCAAGGTACTGCAGATTGTTTCTAGGATATTTTTCTTGGTTTAGTTTGCTTGGGCTCCCCCCCTCTCCAAGTTGTTATTAACTGGGGCTGAGCTGTATTCCAGACCTTTAAGCCATCAACTTTTTATTTACTGGACACCTCACTGTCATCTGTGTGTCTTTTATTGTTTGTTACATTTTATTTCTCTATCCCAAGGTCTAATGGTTATGAATACAAATATAATAGTGGTTTCTCAAGGCAAAAGCTCCTGTTCTTAGCAGATCAATGAGACTTATTCAACTAGGAAGGCATCTATCTCTCTATATAGTGGTTCTGCTATGTTTGCTGCCATTTCTGTCAGGTTTTGGGGGTTTAGTTTGGGTTGTTTTATTTCTGTCCTCCAGACAACTGATAAAAGCAAGGCAAATTCAAACATCCTTGCATGGTTTAGGTTCTTGACTTACTGTCAGAACAAATTCTTGTACACTCCCCTCTTGTAACTTGCATGCTGACAGACAAGCTGCAGTTACAGCCTGTCTGATGGGAATTAGATTTGTACAGAGTATGCTTTCTAAGAATCTACTAAGCATTCCCAATTAGGCACACCAGCACCCTGCAGAGCAGCATGGTTCTGGTCTGTATGAGCTGATCACACAGTGATTCTGTGGTGGCTCAGAATCATAGAATCCCAGACTGGTTTGGTTTGGAAAGGACCTTAAAGCTCATCCAGTTCCAACCCCCTGCCAGAGGCAGGCACACCTTCTGTGATCTCTCATGATCTCTGTCATTAGATTTGGGGGTTTTTGCAGTCCTTGCCAGGCTTGAGCTCCACTTCCTAGGTGTGATAATAACTGCTGTAGAGAAGATGCTTTGCATGGTTGTTGATTCTGTTAATTTCTAATTGGGTCTCACTGAGGTCACCAGTTTTGTTCTGTCAAAGTCCTACTAATTAAGAACCAATCTGGAAGAAAAAGGGACTTAGAGGGGAGGTTCAGTGATGGGAAACTGTAATTTAGCAGTGCAGTGCAATATTAATGTAACAACATTAATGGTAGACTCGATCTTAAAAAAAAAATCTTGAAATTAATAAAGCTTTTTATTTATATCCCTATGAAACCCTTTACAAATTAATGTCTCATATTGGGCTGTTTTATGCTCCTGTTTATGGCATTTCCTCCCTCTTTAAGTGTGGTATGTAATGTGCTTTGGAGTAATATTTGTCAGCTGACTGATAACTGTGAGCCGGTTATTTTACACCAGTGTCTTGCAACTAGGTGAATACTGCTATTTACTCACCAGTCACCATCTCTGATGAAGCTTTATAGCTGAGCAGTCTGAGTGTATTGAGATATCTGGAGAAAGGGCAGTGCTGCTGGTCTCCTCTGTGCACTCACCAAGAGATGCTTTGTTTGGGTCAGGTCTATGTGGAGGCATGTCCCCAAGCTGTGGTGTAAGCCCTTCCACACAGCTGATGGGTATAACTAGCTGCTGCAGACAGCATCTTCTCTCCTGTCCCATCTGCTGGGTCAGGAGCCCCAACAGTGGCGGGACCTTCAGTTGTGTCTTTGGGCTTGGGAGTAGAGACCTTACGGAGTGATATAGGACCCAGGATCGTGAAAGGAGCATGCTTTCTGTGAGTGAGGGGACAGATCTAGAGCTCTGGTCACAGGGTGTGATGGTTTGGGAAGCTAATCTAGGGCTTTGCTTTGCAGAATCTGAAGTGCAGATGTGGGAAGTGAGAGGCAGGGCTGGCTGCAGACAGAGAAAGCTGCTACAGGTGCCATGGTACAGGACAGAAAGTTCCCAGAGCTGTCATCAGTGCTTTGTAACTATTGACCTTCGCAGACTAAAGATGATCTAGAAGAAACACCCATTTTTTTACCAGATTTCTGCATTTCTAGCCTATACATGGCTTCCAGATGTTACCTGGTAGAGGGCAGAACTGGCTGATCAGTTCCAAAACCAGCTGTGTCCTCTTCCTGAAATTCCCTGTGTCCTGCTCAGTCATGTCACTGCTGTTAATCCTGATCCTCAGGTACTGTACAGAAATGCTTGGACTTCTGGCAATTATTTTTTCCCCCTCATTAGGCCCAGTAAATGTTGTTGTTCTTCCAGTGCTAAGAGGTATTCTCATTTCCTTCAGCTGAGGATATAAACAGAGTTTGAAACCCAGTGCTTTAAGCCTTGATTTCCACTGAAGTGTATGAGATTACAAAGATAGCACCTCTTAAAATCAAGTGTTAGAATCACGTGCCTGCCTAGAGATGTCTGCAAGAAGATTCACCTCGTGCTGTCTGTAGGGAGAATGATAATTCACTTGTTCACTTCTCTCAGGTTAGCAAGGGCTCCGTAACGAATGCTCAAGTGAACAAACTGTTACAGGAATTCATTATACTTCTTGGGGGAGTTTATTTCTTGAGGGCATCCCTCTTTGCCTTTAGGCCTTTAACAGCCAATCCTACCTCAGTGTGAATATTTAGACCGGGTTTTCAAAGAAGCACTTCATATGACCTGATTTCCTTAGCTTTGGGGGGAATGTTCTACCTATTTCTTTCCTATATCATCACCAGCTTTTGGACAATCATGGTCTTTTCCCAGTATTTCTAAATTAACAAAAAACTTGAGACACAATTCCAGGGAATGGTGAAGACCACAGTTCTGATTCACAATTAAAGTAATGCAGCATGGAAATCTTTCTGCGATTTCAGCCAGATTTGGAGATTACTGTTACTCTGTGAGTATCAATGCCATGAAAGCTTAGGGGCTTAGCAGTCCACTTAGTGATTTGCCTAAAGGTTTATCCCAGTTCTGTGGGGGAAAAGGAGGCTTAGTGTTGTTGATTTGCAGTCCCTGTAGCTTTCAAGTAGAAGCAAGTGCTATAAAGCAGGCTGACATACTTGTAGAAGATAAATCTGCTCTACGCTTTTAAGGCATAAAATAAGACATCATTTAAAACAGTCAGGGCTTTTATGCAAATCCCTTATTAGGGGAATTATAAATCATTAGAAATTGAACAGTTAGATAGCAGGCACTTTCTGGGGGTGGATCTTTGCCTCGATGCCTTAGAAAAACTGAAGTTGATTTAAAGACCACATTCCCTTCCTAAGTTCAAATGGTCTGTGCTACTCAGGTTCCAAGGCCTGAATGACACCAAGGCCACTATGTAGTGTGGTTTTTTAACAGCTGTATCTTGCAGTTAGACAGAGAGGCTGATTTCTCCAAGCCAGGCTCAATGAGCCAGGCTCTCAGCAGGCAGCAGCAAATCCTATTCTCTGCCCTGCAGCTTTACAAAGCAGTACCAACTGAGAATGTTCCCAGGTGTCATTAAAATACAACCAAAAAGCACCACAGAGAAAACTCCATATTGCATTCCTCTAACTTCGTTGTTTTGAAGATTTTGTACAAGGCCAGTGATCCCGGCTTGCTTTTTAGATATTTATATTGATTTTGAGGTGGTGTATACAAAACTAAGTAGACCAAAGATCGTGCAACTACGTGTTGGAAAAGCGTGCAGTGAATACCTGGTTCTTCTCCAGGTACCTTACAGTCCGAGACAGAGATCCTGACAGGTTGATGGAACAAATGGGTAGGAGTGGAGGGAGGGGAATGTCAGGTAAAATTGCTGCCTGCTTGTGTACTGACTAGCTCTGTGTATGATTTTATGAGCAATTTTATGTTAGCAGTAACTGTAATAACCTCTAAGCACATTGTTAGTGCGGGAGCCAATGTCTTGTTTTCATTTGGCTGGTCGTTTATGTTTTCAGTCTGTTCTGAACTCCAAATGGATTGTTTTTCTCTGACTGTTTTTCTCTGAGGCTTTCTTATTAATGCTATGCATACAGACTATTAACCTGCTGAGATGAAGAGTAACTCATTAAAACCCCAGGTTAGGTTAGGAGTGACATAATCCCTGTGGAAGTCATTAACTGCAACGTCCCTTGTCAGCAAAAAGAGGATTTCTTCATTTTAGCATGGAAGTACTTTCTCCTGCTAAGCCTTAGGATGCAAGCATTAACCTTAGGGATGCAGACAACATACGTATGCAGTGTTGATGCTGCTTTTCCTCTGCCTATTCCATTTCACCCTGGATTTCTCTTGCTCTCTCGCAGTTGTTCTGGACAGTGGGACATTTGCCTAAAGGGTGCAACCCCTAATGCTCACCACCTTTTGGTCACCTTCTATAGCATCTCCTTGAACTCCCAATCTCTTCAGGTGCCTGCCAGGACAGAGTCAAGGTATGGCAGAATTGGATGGATGCTTGCGTCAGGGAGGTTTCAAGGAAGAGGAATCTCCATCGCTAAGTCAAGGGGAACGAGATGTTCTCCTTCTAGTCGCAGTCCCTACTTGCTGCTCCTTTAGCTAGGTTCCCTGCTGACTTCCAGCACAAGGATTGTGTTTTCTCCTTTGAGGTGATGGTACTGATTAAAGGCAGGTCTACACAAGGTTCCCTCCTCCCTTTTCACTTGAGCAAAGCTCCATTTTATTTATTCATTAATGCAGTTTTGGCTAAGCATAGGTAATTCCAGAACGGGGTCCAGGGAGCTAAATTTGCCCCAGAGATGTAACTCAAAGCTGCCAACACTTCCAAACCGCACACGCTGAACTGACAGGAAATTTGATCTGGGAGTGGACTCACAAAAGTACAGCAGTTCTTTTATGTGGTATTGCAGGCTTTTGGATTTCCCTGCTAGAGAATTGATGGTAACTATGTTACCAGAGAAGCTCTACATCTACACACAAGCTTCCAAAGTTGCAAACCTTTGTCCAAAGACTGAAATAACCGCATAGCAGACGAGCAATGCACTGCTCGTGCAATTAGACTCTTCCCTGCTGTGGAAAAGCAGCCCCAGTTGCATCACATGTTGCTTTATGCACTTTGGGCAACTAATTTAGGTATGTGGTGGCCCTAACTCTGTGGATAGTCTCTGAAGTGGGAGTGAGAGGTATTTCCAGAGGATCTTTGAGCTGTGACTCTGTGTTTTAGCATGGGCTCAGCAAGAAGACCGAGCTTCAGAGTTTGAATGCTCTGATGTTATTTCTCTGACAAATGTCATGGCCTTAGCCCTGCTGAGTGGCTTCAGCATCTTCCACTGTCCTTTACTGTAACTTCTTTTACCTTCAGTGCTAATGAGAGGCTTGCTGAGAGAACTGCTGCTTACAACTGCCACAACAGCTTCTCACCCAGCTCTCTTCGTACCCTTGGCTGTGTGGGCATTGCCTTTGCATGTCTCAGATTGTAATGGCTGATGGTATGCTGTGGTTCAGTGCCTCGTGGTGTTAGCAATGATGCAGCTTTGATTTGGGGTTATTGCCCTGTGTATTCTTTCTTTCTCCTTTCCTGCTGCATGAGAAGCAGCAGTATAGCAGCTTTAAGCAGTACCTAAGCAGGGTCATATAATGTTCTGTGGGTGAAGAGCTCAGACTGAGCTACCTGGAGTGCAGCACAACTTGGCCAGCTGTTAGACCTGATCCACATGTTGCTGTACACTCCTAGATTTACTGTATGGCTCAGGGCTGTGTTTCCTCCTCCAAACCTTCTGCAGAGCTTGAAAGACTTGACTGTTGGGCAGCTGAAATGGACATTAGGGAGGGATGAAGCACCCAGCACAGCACCTCCACATCTGTTTCCCCAGAGCAGACCCAGCATGAGGAACAGGTGCCAGCCATAGGTCCAGCAGCTTGATGGTTTGAAATCCAGGCTGAGGTTGTAAAACAAGAGGTTCAAAAGGGCAGCTTCATCCTGCCCTTTGCTTTCCAAATCTGGCTCATGTCTGGTCTTTATCTGAGTTGATACTCAGGGGCAGGTTTCATGTGTCTGGCACCCTGAGTCTGCCATGCAGCCTGATAAAGTTGTATCAATAGCTGTGGCAAGAGCACGTCTTCTGGCTGATGATTCCACATGGATATGACTAGTCTGTGGGCAAGTCATTTGTCCTGAGGCTTCATCTATTTTTGGACATGAATCCATAAGTGCAGCCACAGAATAGCTGCGTGGCTGTATCTCATGAGGAGTGTTCAAGGCCAGGTTGGATGGGGCTTGGAGCAACCTGGTCTAGTGGAAGGTGTCCCTGCCCATGGCAGGGGGTTGGAACTGGATGAGCTTTAGGGTCCCTTCCAACCCAATCCAGTCTGTGATTCTGTGAATACAATGCTAATGAACTGGGATTCGTGACAGCAGGCAGATGAGAGTTTGAGAATAATGCTGCCTAATTCAGGGGCACATGTCAGTGAATCACATCAGACATGAGCTTTGCCTGTGTGTTAGCATCAAGGCCTTTGCTAGAGTGACAGTAGCGCTTCCTCTGCTTCCACTGATGTGGTCAGTCAGCTGAAAGGGGGAAGTTCTATATAAACACAGAATGTACAATCTGTCCCTGGAGATAGTGGAGGATGCAGCATCTTTCTCCAAGGGATTTGAGTTTGGTCCCACAGTGATAATGGCCACACATTGTGAAGTACCTTACATGTGAGGAGATGAGGTTGTGGAGCACACAGAAATCCTTCCCGCAGTTCCTGTTTCCCTGCTGTGGCTGACAAGCAGTCTAGAAGACTCACTGCAACTTAAAAGACTCTCTTAGATCATCTGACAACAAAAGCGTTTTCTTTGTTGTTGGAAAGGAGAAGGGAATACACTGTAAGCAAGAAGAGGAGATCATGGACTGGGTTGTATTGCTGTGTGACAGTTAAATATTCATGGGTTTGCTGCATGCAGCTTCAGTCTTCTCTAAAATGTGCTTATTCTTGTTTCTGCTCAGTATTTTGCAGCACATTTTAGTTCTGCTTTGAGTTTCTTTCCCATAGCTGTCTGGCTTCATCTTGGTAATATTATCTGAAACAAAGCTCTGTGTTTCTTCTTGAAAGAATAATGTGCATTCAATACTGGCTATGGCTCAAAATGATCTTTTTCTGTGTCTGAAGGTAGTAGAAATCAGGATTTGTCTCCCAAAGAAGTGAGAAAAAGGATAGTTGACAAAAAAGAGTAACTACAAATGGGAGGTTATGCCCTCCCTTCCTGCTCTTTCTGGTCATGGCAATGTGAATGGAGAGGATGATGTTGGTGTGCTGTCAGAAGCCCTGCTTTCTGACAGCGAGAGGTGAGGGAGATAGTAATGGAAATGGCTGTGTTTAAACGATTCTGGATTTGAAGCCTGTCACAGCATAAACCAGAGTATCCCTGGGGCTCCTGGGGCTACCACTGGTTGCCTGTAGGGGACCTTTCCTCCTAGGTGTAATGCCTTTACCATGAGACATGAGATTTAGTGCTCTGGTTCTGCAGAGTCTTCCTTTCAGGTAGGTATCAAAGGCTGGTCTGCCTCTAAGTTGTTCTGTGCAATGTGTGAGGAGGGAGTCTCTGAGAGACAGGACAGCAGTTAGACATGATGTATCAGCCAGCCTGGAAGAGGCTTCCTGAACTGCTGTGTTTGCAGAGAAGCTTTACAGCTAACGTTGTTGAAAGCATAAGAGAAGAAGCAGCCCTGAGGTGAAACCAATCCAATCCTCACATGCTCTTGTAGTGGAACAGTAAGCACCAAAGTATCGTAAAGGTAGCATCAAAATCACCTAAATGATTTCAACATGAGAGGGGTCTCATAGCTGCCTGTGGAGAGTTACTCTGCATTAGATGTCAAATAGGGCTCATCTCAATATTACAGCAACTGACTTGATGCAATTCCCTCCTACATGAATGGGGAAAGTTGCTTCCTCTTTTCCCTGTGCACTGCTTTCTTACTTGTGACAAGAAGGATTTTCTAGGAGAACTAAGACTTTCCAAGCTTCATTTTCTGTTACTTCTTGAAATCACATTCAGGTTGGCTGCTGGAAAACAGAGTCTGACAGATCACAGACCTTGATTCCTAGCAGTGGCCAGATCCCTGCTCCAGCAGGAAGAGAGGCTGACCATGTGGCAGCATACCTGGGGTCACCACTGATCCACAGCCTGCACCATGGTTCTTCCTGAAGGTCAGCTTTTTACCTTGGATTTCCCAGCATGCATCCTCTGTGTCCTAGCTGGGGCTGGAGCATTATGATGAAGGTTTCCCTGAAAATGTAGGCTGGAGTCGGTTTGACTATGTATGTCCCTTCCCTTTTCCTTCTTCTGGAAAGCTCAGAGACTTGAGGTTTGGTGAAGGAGCAGCTTGAATCAACAGGACTCTGGGGTCTTGCTGCATTCCCATTTTGTAGGGCTTGTCTGTGCTCACTGTGTTGTGCTGGTGTTGCATGCAGGAGCTGGCAGCAAACACTGGAGACAGTGAAGATGTGTTTCTTGAATCAATGATTTCTTGTTTTTCCTCTAATGATATTTTTAAACATTTGTTGGATGATATGAAGTGCCTGTCAGTTGCTGAGCAGTGGAAAAGGAAATATTTTCCATGATTATGCAACTGAACAGCATTATAACCCTCATAATCCAGAATGGACGCTTTGTCAGGCAGTTAGTCCAGTTTCTATCCATAATACAAGTCCTGATGACATCATGTTGAAATGGAATCCTTTTTTTCCTTTTTGGAAAGGTCTGGCCCCATGAGATGAGGGCAGATTAATGACTGCTGTGAATCAAAGTAGAGTCTTTAAAATGGTGCAGCTACTCTGAGATGCACCACCTGAACTTATGTCTCCAAAGTGAATTTTTTAAAATTATTTCAGTCTTAGAATGAATCCTACTCACTGTGAACTCTGTCTAAATGCATCTGTAATTCTGGAATGTTCAATACTGGCATAGCTGTGAACATAACTTCTTCCCATACCAGAACTTGAGAAACGTGACTTCCCAAAGCCACGTTTGTTCCCGGACTGTGGCCATGCTTACTGACCATGCAGTCACAGCCAGTTCTCATGAGTGACACATCCTTGAACTGGCACTTGTACAAGTTGCTTGCTTGGCTGCCCAGAAAATGCATGAGAAACAAAATAAGGTGCTGAAACTGGGAAACACTGCTGTTCTGTAGAGCTGTGACCTAAATGTAAAAGTCTTTTTGCCTATCCATGAGTATGTGGCAAAATAAGACTTAAAGATACATGTCACTTGTGGTGACATGAGCACAGGAGAAATGTCCTATTTTGGCTGCAGGCAAATTCTTTCCCTTCCATTTCATTAGGTAATTAGAACATTCCTTTAACAAAGCCTTTTCTGCTGTATGCTTGGTGCAGTCTTGGAGAATCAAGGTCTGTTGAGCCTGATCCTGCAGTGCCTTTTGCATGTGACTCCTGTTTACGTCAGTGGGTGCTCTGCAAGTTGGCAGGTCACTGGGTTGGACCCTGGGAATGTTCAGTGTCTCCAGAAGCAGTTCCAGATTCATGTTCTTGGTATATCACTTAATTGGAGCTAATGGTATGGTTGTAAGAAAGCAAATGATAGATTAACAACACTGGACTAATGAGCTTAATCAATTAATGTCCTTTCTAGCCATAAATACTATCTTTTCTCCTAGCCCTATTTTGAGAGATCAAGACAACATACAGGTAAGAGATGTCCTTTGTGCATTTCAGGCAGTGGAGAAGGTGTTTGCAGTGCCAAATGGATTTTACTGGCAGACAGTTGAAACTGATGACAAAGGCTTCCTTAATAGCAGCAACATCGAGGCTTGCAGAGATACAGACACCAAGGTAAAAGAAAAACCAACACAGACCACTCCTTTCTGATTTATGGGATGATGTGGGAAGATGAGAGATGATTAAGTGACCTGGAATATTTTAATCTTGAGGTTTGGTGCAAATACTGATCTTGAAGTATTTCTCACTCAGACCTAAATATATCAAATGAGTATTTTGTGTCATCAGTATTGATGTGCTGATTGCTCTGAGCCACAGAAGATTAAGCTATGAAATGAGGAGGTTGAAGAAATTGCTACCAACTAGGTGCAAATCAGTAACAGGAGACAGAATTTTGATAGCCTAAACCCACTTGACTGTGAGCCAATATATAATACAACTTGTCTGAAACTTGTGCTCAGGAATGTTCAAAAACGCTAATTCTGAAGCTTCTGGTACCACCTGACCTACAGTAACTGTGTGTGTTGTATAAACAAGTAGGATGTAATTCTACTTAGTTTACCACAGATGAAGAGAAGGTTAAGGTAACATAGCTCATATTTAGGAGTACATACCAAAATGTAGTGGACCTCCAACCACAATAACTTGTTAACTGTAGTAACTTACCTTTCTTAGCTCTTGTGCAACACCAAACAGCATGTGTGATCTGACAGAATTCAGTTTCATGTTAGTGTTGATTCAGGGAGATGGAGATACAAGTTCTCTCTGAACACTTAGCAGTTCAAGCCTGAGCAGTTGCTGAGATGTACCAGGCTTGTTTCTGGAAGGTGCTTGAGGTCCACAGTTAGGAGATGAAAACACCTTATGCTTGGCACAGTTGGGAAATGCCTCATGTGTTCATTACAGTTCCTTGATGTGCCTCGGGATCCTCCTGCTGGAGTGGGTCTGTACAGGCCTCTCGCAGCAAGGGCAAGGTACTCTGAAAGGGAAGGCCAGTTGGGAGCAGAGATGAACAGAAAGGCAAGAGGGCCAGCAACCTGAGAGGAGGGTGCAGTCCCATAGTATCCAAGCAAGAAAAGCAGATCAGGTCCAGCAGCAGTAACCAGGCTCAGCCAAGAGTCCACAGTGATGAGGTCAAGCCAGAAAGCCGGTGGGTTAGAGTAACAGCCAGAATCAGTGACCTGTGACATAAGAAGGATGTGGAGCTGTTGGAGTGAGTCCAGAGGAGGCCACAGAGATGCTGTGAGGGCTGGAGCAGCTCTGCCCAGAGACAGGCTGAGAGAGCTGGGCTGGTTCAGCCTGGAGAAGAGAAGGCTCCTTAAGGGGAGACCTTAGAGCAGCTCCCAGTGCCTAAAGGGGCTACAGGAAACCTGGAGAGGGGCTTTGGACAAGGGCCTGTAGGGGCAGGCCAAGGGGGAATGGTTTTAACCTGCCAGAGGGGAGATTGAGATGAGATCTGAGGCAGAAGCTCTTCCCTGTGAGGGTGCTGAGGCACTGGCACAGGTTGCCCAGAGAAGCTGTGGCTGCCCCCTCCCTGGCAGTGTTCAAGGCCAGGTTGGACAGGGCTTGGAGCAACCTGCTCTAGTGGAAGGGGTCCCTGCCTGTGGCAGGGGGTTGGAACTGGATGAGCTTTAAGGTCCCTTCCAACCCAAACCAGTCTGGGATTCTATGAGACTGGGCCAAGGCGTACCTGCAGTAAAGCTCAGCAGAGGCCAAAGGTAAGTGCCTGGCACCAAAGCAGAGGCAGCTGGGCTGGTGCTGAGGCTGTGCAGGGCTGGAGAGCTGCATTAGCAGAGCTGGCCCTGAGCCCAGGCAACCAAGCCCCAGGGACTAAGAGCAGCCACAGAAAAATCCTTCCTTGCTGGCTGCTGAGTATCGGGTTAATAGCAGGAGAGCTTGAGCTAGACAAACATAAAGAAATAGAGCTTTTATTCCTAATTAGACCACTTTTTATGATTTGAGTAAATTTATATCTTCATTTATCATGATTGTATAAGCCTTATAACGTGTTTATGAGGGAGTAGCATTTCAGTTAAAGTGTCCAGTAGTGATGAATTCATTTGGCATTCCCTGCATCCATAAAGCTTGCTGTTGGGGAGAGTGTTGAGTTGTCTTCTATCCAGGAGGACCATGCACATGTTTGAGGCCATTACAATCACACTTGTCTGATCTACAGCTGGACAATTTATTACCCATAGCACCACATGATTTCCTGTCATAAAGAGCTTCCTTCTTGAAAGAATATTTCTTCTGATGGAAAAGTAATAATAATTTGCTTCCTTTTGTGTATAGACATTCAGTCTGTTTTGGTGTATGTTTTCCTACTGAATTGCATTGGTCTGGTAAAGAAGATTTCAAAATATATATGTGGTACAGAACCGGTGATGTGTCTGCCTTTTAATTTTGTATTTTTTAATGTTGGTTTTGACATTTTTATGTAGTTATAAAGAAACAACTAGTTGGTCTATTATTATTTAACCATCTTTCCATATTACGTGAAGTTAGACAGCAGGAGGGATGCGCGTCTGCCCCAGAGAACTTGCAGGTTTTTTACTAGTAGGTTTATGTGATGAAAGGCAAAATTATATCAGGAGAAATAGTCAATCATAAGTGTCATAACTATCTGTGATTCAATCTGAAGCTGAATTGCATATGAACATAAAAGAAAGCTTCTTTGTAGCTCTTACAGTGTGGATAAAGCATGGGAACTAAAGATGAGCAGAAGAGATACAGCTGTGTGGTCGTTGAGGGCTTGGAAGCTTTTGGCTCACTTCTCCAATGTGCTCTTGCTGTTCAGGTTGCCATGGTGCTGTTGTTTGAAAGTCTCTTCCAAAGTCCCCTGGCTACCCATCACATGTTGCAGCTGGTACTCGGTGCGGGTCTGGATATCTGTGGACTCCGCCTGCTCTATCCTCAGCAGGATGTGCTGCTCTTCTGCTCAGGTGAGGTCTGGTTTTCCTTCAGAGGTTCCATCATGTGCTGATACTGAGGTGAAGGCAAAGATCTGTGAATGTATGAAGGTGAAGAGTGATGTGGTGCTGTGGGCATTGGGGAGAAGGTATCAGATTTACATGAGTG
>NW_009911586.1:40732-56467 GCF_000696875.1 Nestor notabilis | reverse complement strand
TTTTTCCCTAAAGAAATGATAGAAGATTCTGGGCTGATTCTTTCCTTCTGTTCCCAGTATTGAATATCCAGGAGTTGAATTTTTAACTCTTCATACATTTTTGTGTCCCAGACAACTTCAGTTGTGTTCCCTTGCAGTGATCTTTCCCAGATTGCAGTGCCCTGAGTTCCAGGGTTACTTGTGTGAGTTAAAGTTAAATGTACTAAATTAGTTCCCAGTGACTTTCCTGTCTGTTTTAGCTGCAGAAAATCCAGCTTCCCCTTCCACAATTTCCCCCATCCTGTTGCCCATGGGACTTTAGAAGCATGGCAAAATTACTGATCTAGCTGTCCTGTAATTGCATTGGGTGACAAGCCATTACCAAAATATCGTATTTGCCAAGAGAAGCTGGTCTGAGGTGGGAGAGCAACAAGATAAGGTAAACAAAAATGATACTGGTCTCTGAACACAAACCACTGAGTCTTTAGCATTAGACTCCAGTGTTTTCACATACTGCCATGCACCACTCAGGTCTTTATTGGTTTTCCATTTCTGAAATAGAATTAATGATATCTTTCTTAAAGCATGTCTAGAATATTATTAGTTGCTAATGCAATATAACTGTAGAGCAACAGACGTTACATTAGCTGCTAAGTATAGAGATTGTCCCTCTATTCTAGCATGGCTTGTACTTCCTTTTAAGCCAAGAAGTTCTCTTGACAGGTTTGTATGTGACACCATCACAAATATAGGCAATCTGTTTCTCTTGGGGAAAGGTATAGGCAGGCTGGGAGAAATGGGCTTCCTTTTCCTCAGGCAGAAGGTGAATGAAAACCAGCTTAATCAGAGAAAAACTCTCCTGTCTCCCTGCTCCCTTTTTACATTTGAAAACAACAGGAGCAGACTGCCTTAGAAATGGGCTTGCAGTTAGGGTTGGCTCAGTGCTGTGTAATACATTCATACTGATAGCTGGAGAAATTAAGAAGGACTCCAGAAATGAATAAGAAAACCATAAAATCAGCAGTCATTAGGAGATGACAGGCAGCAGATCTGCTTCAATGCTCTGTACCATGCACCATTATTTAGGAACATTTTGTATGAAGAGACAATTCATTTGAGCTGAGAACTGCTTATGTGAGTTTGTAAATCACATTTGTACCCTTAGCTTGAAAACTTTAAAATTATTTTTTTAAACATATACAGCCAGTTTCTCTGTTATCTACCTACTCTGGAGACTTATGTTCTGGCTTCTGATTCTTATGCAACAAATGAGGTAACGGAAAATGTTTTTAATCCTCAGGGAGGAAAAAGGCACACCTTGCATCTTTTTCTGACATCTGCAGTAAGAACTGAAGAGGAACCAAATTTGCTCTGTTTCTGGGGTTACTTACTGGGCCCCAACTATGCTGACAGTAGACATGGAGAAAGTTTTGCCTGAGACATAGGGAAGAGTTGTTGCAGGAAATAAAGGAAGCCTAAGTACAAGTCCAGGCAGGAAAATAAAGGTGCCCAATCAAATATTTGCCTGGATATGTCATCTGACATCATAGTACAAAATCTGTATTGGATGCAGAAGGAAATAATCTAGAAAAGAAGTTTGCAGATTTCTAGTTATCCCTTTCCCAGTTTTCTCATATCTGATAAGCATCACAGAAAATATCCCTCTTTGGAGGCTTGTGTTCTTGTTCTCTCTCCCCTTCAGTTCCCCAGCATTCCTCATGGGAGTGAACAACCTCCTGTACAAGAAGTTAGTGCTGACTTCTTGTGTATCAGCTTCTCCATAGTAAATAACCTTCTGCACACTCCTCCCCATGGCAAATCTGAGGCAACCAGCTCTTCTTTCTTTAGCAGACTACCTTGAATAATCTCAGATTTACTGCTGGGTAAAAACATCCAGCTGGTTGCCAGCATGTCACCCACAGGACAAGTAAGCAGTAGGATGAAGTCCAGTTATGACAGATCTGAAAAGAGCACTCGAGTGGAATGAACGACCTCGGGGTGAGTTGTTCCATGTTGTAGTTACACATATGCCTGTCTTTCACAGAAAAGCTGCCTTCTTCCCATACTTCAAAGACCAGCAAGGTTCCATCAGTGGTGGCAGTGGGCATGAGAGGGCCTGAAGCAAGCAGCACCTTGCAGGCCCCACGGCTGGCCACTGTGACAGACTGCAGCTCCATCAGTGCCATCTACTGCAGGAGCCTGAAGGAGCCTCTCGTCCACCTGCCCCTCCTGGACAGCCATGCACACAGAGAGCTCTGCCTCTGGTTTGGAAGGAGGGCTGCTGCATCAGCACTGCATGCTGGTGTCCTGCGTCCAGATTCCCAGTGCAGCAGAGCAAGGTGATGGCCCTGCATGGTTTTGAACCATGGTGGTTCCCATAGGCAAAGTGTGACATGGAGGCCAGGCAGGCACCCAGCTAGTCGTGCTCTGTCTTTATCTATCAGCCTTCTGCTAAAGGTTTCAGTGAACAAGAGTGCAGGGTGGGAGCAATCTTCCTACTTTTATAGTTCCAAACCAGTTACTACTCTGTGCAGACATCCCTCTCTCACAGGACAGTCTCCTCTGCAGCATCTAATACATGTGTCAGATGTGGGGCTCTTGCAGTTGCTCCCCATCACTTGTTCCATGGTAGCTAGGCCTGTAATTAATACCCTTGCAGCATTGGCTCTTGGGCCTGCTGTCCCAGATCCAGCTGATCAGACTGATTTGAAACCTCCTCCAGCTGTGCCTGGTGCTGGGGAAGGGCTGCAGGGTGTTAAAGATCCCTTCTCATCCTGGGTGCCATGTGGCACACCGGGTCAGTGGCAGCAGGCTAGAGGTGAGGTAATCCACAGCCCACTGATGCTCTCTGCAGAGTGGAAAAGTGCAGCCATGTAGAATTAACTTGATGCTCATGGAGGGATTGTGTGTCAGAGTTCAGTTCTGCTGGGCCATGAACAGTGACTCTCATAATTTTTACTTTTAAGATTTGAAAAAAAAAAAAAATTTGCCAAAGTTTCATTTTCTCTATTTGTTTGTTCATTTTCCTCAGGGGTGCTTTTTTCCTCTTACAAAAATGATGAATTCTACTCCTCTGGTATAACTTAGCCAGTCCAGAGCATCACTACATTCTAAATAATGCACTTGTCTTTCTCCTAATGCTGGTAATTTGGTCCATTGGGAGACAAGGTACAAACTGCAACTCAGATTGCAGTTTTCAGATTATACTTGCAAATGCCGTGGTCTCCTGGGAGTGAAAAAGCAGGATGTATTTCAGCCAGCTCAGTGGTGGCAAGGGATGAGGCAGGCAGCTTTGCCTGAGCAGCCTGTGCTTCCCAGACCCAGCCAAACTGTTTCACACACTGCAGTTTGAGTTGCTGTCAGCCGCTGGCTTTCAGAACCACACCTTATGTTCATCGTGCTGTGATTTGCACTTTCGGGTGTGCATGGATGTTGTGGAAGTTTCACTGGCACGAGCATCTCTGCCAGACTTGGTTGTGCTTGTTGTCCAACAGCAACCTTTAAAACTGGTTGAACTTGGGCTAAAGAACCAAAAGTGATTAGCAACTATGATGTATCTGGGTAGAAAAGGTTCTGGTGATGCAGCCTGACAACATTTCTCAATTCCAGATTTCTTTGCCAAGCTGGCTATTCTGCATTAGCTATCTTTAGTTGAACACAGAGAGCCTTGGGGAGAGTAATAGAAAAAGATGTTTAGTCAGAGAGACCTTGATGCAGCTCATGTTATGGTCAAGGGATTGAAATGGCTTTTCCAGTAAAGTAGTTTTACCAGAGAAGCTTCTGTAGCCCTCGGTTTGTTACAGAAAGTAGTTTTGAGTCAGAACCTGGTGTAACAGCTTTTAATATTTATAGTTTTTTCTTTAGCTCACATAGCCCTTCTTCAACTAGGGCAGAAGCAGATGAAGAACAGGCTGATCTCCAGAGCATGGTGCTGTCTCAACCTCTAGCGATGTTTGTCTCAACTACCAAAGGTCAGTGTTAGTGAATGAATTGTAAGGTGTTATGTTTCTCCTTCACTGACAATATTACCTTACTGCGGTGCACCTGAGTCAGGACATTCTGCCTCCTTGGATTCCTCAGTGCTGTAACCAGGCCAGTTCTAGAGGCAGGAATGAATTTCTAGTGAAACACTGCTGCCTAAAATGAAGTGATAGAGGAGCATTATCACTTCATCCTCCGTGGGAGGAGCTGCTGGAGTCCTGTAGGCTGCTTAGATTTCACTGAAGGGTAAAAAAAGAAAAAACAAGACAACACCCCACGAGAAATCTATGCCCATAGGGACCTGATCTGCAAAGAAACAGTCATGTGAAAGACCTATCAGTGCCCTTAAACTGCGTGTTTGTCTGATTAGAGATCACCTACCTCTACTGGTTGAAGAGTTGACTATAATTGTTAAGGTGATGAAATGGTTAAGACTTCATTCAGGGCAGGACTGACCACACAATCACAAAGGAAAACACTTTATAGGGCTAATATTTACTGGCTATCAGTTGGCTCTGCCCAAATCCCCCTTGTCTTTTTCTTATAATGGGGTAGAGCTCAGGTAGCCTGGCAGACAGCCATTGGCTCTGTGTTATTTGGGATTGGTATTGATGGCAGCTGGTTGCTGCTGATGGAATGAGTCACATTTTCTGCCTCCCCTTCCTTTTATGGCCATTAATGATTCACATTTGATGTGGGCTGCTGAGTTACACCGCACCACGTTCCATCTGTATTTGGGCTCAGGAAGTCACTTTCAAGCTTTGCTCCTCAGATAGATAACTCTATCATGACTCTTGGAAGAGAAGCTGAAAATGTGGTCTGGGAGCAGACGCACTAGGGTGTTTAAAGGACAGGAAACATTTGCTGACTCCTTCCCTCAGGTCTCCAGCCGTTTCTCTTTGAGTCAGGAAGGTAGACCCATGCAGAGCATTCAGAACAAATATACTGCAGCTCCCACCAAGTATATCTGCCCCTCCTCAGTAATGAAAGTTTTAGCAACCCTAGCAGGTATTCTTGTTCACAGAATCCCAGACTGGTTTGGGCTGGAAGGGACCTTAAAGCTCATCCAGTTGCAAACCCCTGCCACAGGCAGGGACACCTTCCACTAGACCAGGCTGTTCAAGGTTGATTTGGGCTATGTGTATTATGTGAAAGATGCTTGGTTTTTAAACTTTTATCAACTACAGGGGAAACAAAATCTTACCACGTGCAACCCTGAGTTTTGTTGGTTCACATATAATGAATGTGGCACTAATGTCAGTCTGGCTCAAAGCCAGCAGAATTAGAGCCATAAACCTAAATAGACATTTTAGGCAAAGAAGTACCCTGCCTGTCCCATCCTTGGTAAAAAACACAAGCTTTTCCTTGTTTTGTTGTCATGGCTTTGAACTACCAGGCTGAGCCTTGGTCAGATTCCTGGGAGTACAGATATCCCTATATAAAGTCTAGAACTAAAAGAAACATTCACTGCTGATAGTCCTGCCCTCAAATCACAAGTGTAATTGGGACACAGAGACTAAAATACTACAACCTCATTATATCATTTGATTAGAGCTAAAAGGAAATAATGGGACAGTGTAGAGGAAACCCATGTAGAAGCAATACTGAGGATTTGTCTTCAGAGCTCACTCATGGCAAGCTGTAGAGATCTGAATGTACATTGTGTACAGAACAAAAAGCTATATTAGGACTAGGGCTTGTAACGAAAGTGATGGTAAAAGCAGACACTCATGACAAGATTAGAGCAAAGTGAAGACCTCAGATCAGAGGCTTCAAGGAAAAGTCTTGAGCTTGTCCCGTAGTACCTAAATGGGCCTTAGACAGTGCTCAGGAGGTCTTGTAGGCTCTTTCCCCTAAGCTGGCTCATAGCATCTGTTGCCACCAAAGGCAGTGAGCTTGGGGTTCAACTTGGAAAACCGGAGCCTAAAAACCCAAGGTTCTAACCTGAGGTAAACTCCAGTTGTTTCTACAATCTTATCTACTGGGATGAGGGATACAAGGAGAGAATGAGCAGCCAGACCTAGTGGATGAGAATTGGGTAGGAGAGAGAAGGCTGGTACCATTATCATAATGACCAAGGATAGGAACCTGTGAAGCCACATGTGGTACCAAACCAAAGAGTGAGATGAGGTCATGATCACAGACTGGTCCAAAGATTCAGGAGCCCATGCTGCAAGGCAAGCTCTGGGGGAAGGTTAAAGACAGGACTAAAGAAGGAACAAGAGGAAGCAGAAAGGTAACAGTTCAAACACAGCCTGACAAGGGCTGATGTGAACTGAGAGCACAGATACCTCAAAGGTAGGTGAGTAGCTAATAGGCAGCTAGATAAACCTGAGATGGACTGTCTGGGATAGATCATTCATAAAGATATTGCTGATGATGCCACAAGCTTTGCCATTCTAGGTTGACATCCGACAGCAGTCATTATGAGCTACATACAGAAAATAAATCAGAAAATAGTGTCACCATTTGGGATGTGCTTTAAGTTGGAACTAGCCACTGTCAGAGTTGCCTTGCGGTGATACCATAGCTGCTGTAGAAATAATATGCTGCTTTTCTTACCCTCTTTTTAATCTAGGGGATGTCATTTTGATGGTGTCACCTGTGGTATCTCCTTGTGCATATGGTAATGTGATTTCAGTCTGTACTCATCAGGGGTTTGTCCTGCAAGGAGCCAGACAACTGCAGCTTTCACCCGAGCAAGCTGCTGTGCTGAGCATGACACGAAGTCAGGTACTGGAATGAACACACAGCTCAGCTGTGTAATTTGTGTCATTTTTCTTTAGTAGGAAAATCCCACCAGGCCTCAGCCTCTCACTAAGAACAGAAGTGTAAATTCCTAATTGGGCTTCCTCCTACTACATGTTTGCCTACTCCAAGTGGCAAACATGAATTTTTACCACTGACCTCCAAATAAGCAAGAGCAAGCAGTAGCCCCATAAACCAAAACAACAATTTCAAATCTGCAAATGTGTATTCAGGAGAATAGTCTTTGTCTGACAGATTCATGTTTGATTGCGTGCTTCACAGTCCCTGTGGGACTGCTTATGGCCTTTCAGCATGAAGTCTCCTGGTTTAATGCATTCCAGATGGATTGCAAAAAGAGCTTTCCTATTGTCAAAAAATAACAACTTTTCTTCTTTTTCTCTGAAGCTCTGTCTAACATGATGATAAATTTGAGTTAGAGCGCAGTTGGCATTTTGACAAGTCAGCCAAAGGAAACAGCAATAATCATGGATACAAGCTTAACATATGCAAGAAGTACAGATCTGCACTTCTTAACATGATAAATCACCCAGGAATCCTGTGACACTCTCTTACCAAGGAGTGGACCCCTTACTCTAAATTACCACGCTTAGAGTAATTTGCCATGTCAATCAGAAGATGCATCATTTTGCAAACTAAATGGTGTACAACCCCCCACTTCTCTAGTTGTTTTGTGATCAAGCCTAAGGAATAATGGTTTCCCTGCCCATAATATTTTGTGGAATAAACATGACTTATTTATGGAATACTACAGCCCAAATAGCCAAACATTTTGAGCATGCTTCTAAATGGCCATTTAAAAAGATAACAACATAAACTATTGCTTCAGTGTGATGTCTGGAGCTAAATGTTTCTGAAAAATAATCCCTTTGTTTGGGATTCAAGATCAATTTTGCATGAGTGACAGGATGATATCACATACCAGCTGACTTACAGCTGTTGTGGTTTTAGTCCAGCCCAATTGCAGGGCAGAACATTTTTATGTTAAGACTCTTCCCTGAGGTTTAAATTAAGTTTCTTTTGTCTCCTGAATAGATGACACATGAATGCCTGGTTATTGGAAGTTACTATAGCTCAGCTGCTGAGCTGTTTCTTGTAACTTAACTGCTTGAGCCGTATAGTGGTTATACCTGGATTTAGTAGTTTAATGTGACCCTCATTATTTCAGGTTGCTGTATTTTGCCCTAGCAAAATTTCAAGTTCTCCTGACAGTTCTGCAAGAGGAGAGCTCTCTGCAGAACCACACATGCACTGTCTTGTTTTGTTGCTGAGGAAGGAGAATGCTTATCGTCACATTCCTGCACTGGTGAAAGGTAATGCCTCCACTGCTCAACAACCTGGGAAAAGGAGGGTTGCACTTCAGTGCATGTGAGCTTAACATTAGCAGACTAACCATGGCTGTTGCGTTGCAGGGATTATTTACTGAGAATAGCAGGGGCTGGTAGTTCTCCAGACCAACATGTAACTTAGTCACTGCTACGTATCCAACAGAGCAGATTGATCTATGCCAGGTGTTTGATCTTTAGCACTGGAGTCCTCTTGAACACAAAGTAATTCATATTGGAAGAGACCGTAGAAGGTCTCTCATCCAATGTCCTGCTCAATCCAGCATCAGCAATAAATTCAGATCAGGATGCTCAGGGCTTTTTTTCAGTCAGATCTTGAAATTTTGCAAGGACAGAGATTCCCCCACCTCTCTGGGCCTTTGTTCCAATGCTTCACCGTCCTTACTGGATGTTTTTCCTTTATATTGACTTAGAACCTCCTCTGAATTGATGAGCTTTGTCTCTTGGCTTCCTACTGTACATCTCCTTAGTGGGCCTGGCTTCATCACCTCAATAAACTCCTCTTAGGGATTCTTACTGCACACAGAGGTAGGGTAGCAAAAAACAGGTATGTGAGGTTAGCATCTGATCCTGTCAGCTTCAGTGCTGGGTTCTGCATACTTGTGACTTCCAAGGATCTGAACTGTAACTCTGAACTGAACTGTAAGGACTGCCAAAAACCAGACAAGTTGCTGCCCCAAATCATCTTACTTGAGTCAGACTCTGCCCTAAGGCTCTGGTTCAGGAAAAGGCTCTTAAGGATGAGCTGTCATTGTTCTCAAGCAGGGAAAGATCACAGGCAACAGGGGTGATCAGTAGGGAACAAAGAACCCTTCGCTGCCTGCTTCTTCCTGCTCTGGCAGCAGGCACTTTGCCTGCAGCAGGATTGTTCATTCCTGTATCTCCCCTTCAGACACCACTGCTGAGAGCAGAGGATCACTGTTGCTGACCCCTCTGTTAACACCACTTCAAATAGTACATGATGGAGACATTCAGCCACTGCCCAGTTGCTTCCTTTAATCTATCCACAATAGAAAAGAACGTTTAGAAGCTTGGGTAAAAATGACAGTTCAAAAAGGCCTCTGCTTTTTCTCCCGAGACTATCACAGAATGTTCTGAAAGCACACTAATTACAGCACCATGTCACCTGCTGCCTGTAGACCCAAAGAAAGTTTCTCATTAAAGTATTAAGGTTTCTGCTGCTTTTCTCAGAGTGCCACAGATGATGTTTACAGTGTTTACATGTTTTGCAGAGGGAAATTTCCACTAGAAATATATAGGTGGGCACTGGAGCAAAAGATATTCTGGAAAGGTAAATGTTTTCCCTCACTGTAGAGAACATTTTCTTCTTCCCCCCCCCGCTTTGTTTCTAGATGGATTTTACAAGTGCCTCTTTCCATGTGTTCTGTGGTTGGTTCAGAACTGACCCAGGGAGATCCCTTAGTCCATATTCCAGAGCTCTGGCGGTGGAAAGCTGACATTCTTGCCACACAATCTTTGGTTTGGCCTCTGAGAAGTGTAGAATAGCACTAGAATTTGAGTAGGGTTAATACCATACTAAGAAGTTTTGCATTTGTAATCAGTACCCCTGAAAAGCAGTCAGGTCTTGACTGCTCTTCAATTGTCAAAGTAAGGAAAAACTCAAATCCTTGCTGAATCATTGCAAATCATTCCTGAAATAGAGCATAGGTAGGTGTCCTTGGTATTGGACCTCTGTCTTGAGGATCAAACACCATAAAGTTTTGTCTTTTTGGCTTTAGCTTTTGCCACACACTGGGTTTGAGTAAACAGTAGGTAATGCTGCTGCTGTGGTTTGGTTACTCATGGCATCTGAATTTTGAAAAGCAGATAGGTGACTGCCAGTGGTACAGGCTCAAATTCCCTGCAGTGCTGTGTTTGACATCCAAGGTTTGCCGTCAGTCCCTGGTACTAATAATCCATTCCTCACACTACACTACAGTAGATTTTTTTGACAGGCTTGTATGGTAGAAAGCAATCAAATGTATACAGAGTAATTTAACAAATAACAAGCCTTTAAAACTGTGGTCTGAAATATTATTACAGAAGGCTGAACTAATTGTGGAAGTGAACTGTACGCCAGCGCCTTAATGCACTCCCTGTGCATAGCCCGGCCTTTTAGAGGGAGAACAGGAACTGAGAGGTTGCTGTTTTCTAGCACTTAGTGTCTGTAAAAATGGTGTGGAATTGGATATTTTCCAGACCGGGAGTTACATGAGCAGAACATGATGTTTCTGTTCAGGTCTCTAATCCTAGCAGCGCCTCTGAGGCCACATGGTTCTGGGAGGGGTGCAGGATACTGGCCTTGCACTTAGAGGTGCAAGACACTTCAAGGGCCTGCATGTGAGCACTGGGTTCAACGTTTGTGACTTCTCTTCCTTGTGGACACCACTTTATTTAAGAGACTTATTATAATTCAAGATCAGTGTAGCATCTTTGATGCATTTGTTCATTTTTGGTTCACAGCAGGAGGTAGAAGGTAGTAGAAACAACTGGGGTGCTGGTCACAAAGCAAAGGTGTTTCCAGAGAAAGCTGTGGCCAAGCCTCAGTTTTCAACCGCTGCTGCCCTGCTATAAGTGAACATGATTTAGGGGAGAGAAGATGATTAAGGTGCATTTCATGGCTCTTAAGTAAGCTCAGCATGACCCTCATTAACATCTCCATAATGGAACTGTGATCAGATGAAACCAAACATCTGATAATGTCACCGAAATCTGGGAAATAAACTCAGTGAAATACTAATTTAACTTGGTATCAGTAAGAAGAGTGTTTTCATGTCAGACTACATCACAGAACTCTCTGTTCCTCACATTTTCTTCTGTTCTGTGTGTAGGACTGATGGATGGACTGGCGAAGCAAGGCTATGGGCAGAGCAGCCAGGCTCCCACTGCCCGATCCGACCCCTCCATGTGGTTTCATGTCGCTCCTTACACTGAGACCTTGCTGCAGGCACTGGGTAGGTCAAAGTTATTGGAAGTGCATAGTTCTGGCTTTTACAAGGTCTGACAACCTTGTTAGGGGATTTTCCTGAATTAGGAATTCATTAGGAATATGGTTGTTGTCTATAATAACTCATGTAGTGTTCTGCTGTCTGTCAGTCACAGTAATTGTCATTGGATGTCTTCTATTGCTGGGTAATGATGGAAGAATCAATAGAAAAATAAAATGGAAATACCTTTGTAAAGTAAATTAAAAAGCATGTGGAAAAATGAATTATTCAAATGTGACATGATAACAACCAGTTAAGCCTTAAACCATAATTAAAAGGTTAATATCCAGTCAATTTGTATTTATTGCCGTAGTCTCAAGATAAGTCAAAATATTGAACTGTGATTAGCTGGTGGTTAAGAGTGTTAAACTAGAATTTGCTGCAGTGATAACTGTTTGCAGCTGTTGTTCTTCTGGAGGTGCAGGGGAAAGCACTTTTTCATTTCACTTAGATGTTCTTCATTTCAGTTTCTGCAGTTTAGTTCACTTCAGTAACTTATTCATTCAAGGCTGAGAAACTGATAGGACTTGAAAAAAGCAAGTAAATGTGTTTTCTGTTATAACTCTGTGACTCAGATGGGTAGGAGAGTCTTAAACCTCCTAGTTCTAGACACTTGGAGGTCATGGTAATCAGATGTTTATTTCAGTAACTACAGGATAGTGTTTTGTTATGTATTCAGTAGGTTAATATAGTTTTATTTAACTAGGTACATTATTCTAAATCCTAATTCAGGATTTTTAATGGAAGTATATTGCTTTCCAAAACCAAATTCCCACAAATCATAAGGAAAAATAATTATCAAATGCATGTCATTCACCGTTTTCTAGCATTGTGGAATGTTAAGATGTAGAAATAACTAAGTAAATAACTGTTAATCTATACAATTCCTTAATAATCATGTAGTGAAAGAGTATCAAATCAAACACAGGTTTCTGATGGGCTGGGGATTCTGCAGACTACACTTTTCCCAAAAGGAATGTGGACATCTGCATGCTATTGTACCAGTCCCCAATTTAGTCCTCCATTATATGCCATGTAATGTCCTAGAATGCAAATGAAATATCAATTTAATGTGAAGTCAGTCATTAGTTATCAATCTGAAACTGATGCCTTCAATCATTTGGGTACAGATCTATCAACTCTGCTTAACGGTGTGAATAAGGATATCAAAATTACAATGGAATATATTTGCTTTATGTGGCAAAAAGTCCTTCCAGTTAAGGAGTGTGACTAATCAGTGAGGGTTTGCTGTGATGCTGCTCCTCATGCATGATCCTTTTCCAGGCTGCACTGAGCTGCAGCATGAGGAGTAGTATCATAGTGAGGCACTGCCTCTTGCTCAGTTGAGAATTAGTCAGTTCCTTCACACTAAAAGTCTTGAGATTAGTTTTTGTGGGGTAACTCATTTTGTTTTGATGATCTCCCTGAGCAGGAGGAAGCCTCAGTGCAGTGCCAGAGCCCCATTACATTCCTCTGGATTTTTTCTGCAATCGAACCTATGCTTCTGATCCTGAAATGGAGCAAGTTGTCATGCTGGCAGTGGTTGGAACGGATGCTATGAAGAGTGCTGGAGAGTTCCTTCACCAGATCCTTCTTCCTGGGCCCAATACTCAACCTCAGAGCCCAGGTGATTTCCAGCTCTTGGGAAGGGCTGTAAAAGTTGGTCAGAAAAGTTCATCCTGCCTATCCTGTTTTTATCATAGCAGGAACATGATGAAACATGTGGTGAAAGGGGCCTGAGGAAGGAGGACAGATTTCTTTGCTTACCTGCCTAAAGAGCTGAAGAATTTATCATGGCTAGTTAGTCACGGGCAAAGCCACTTTCCATATTGCAGACAGCTCAGGTGGGCATAATGAATGTTCTTCAGAGAGCGTCAAGTTAGTTGAAAACTGTGCTTAGGCTTACAAAGCCTTTTATGTAATCCAGAGCACTGCGTCTCTCCCTGAGTACCAGGAGACAGAGTAATTGGGGCACAGCAGTGGGAATTCAGGAGTCACAAACTCTATTCTGTCCACTGACATCCTTTGTGCTCAGCAGCAAAATACTTACCCACTATGCTGTGTTTTCTCATGCACACAGGAGAAATAACAATGCTCTCACCACATTAAGTGCTCACAAAAGCATGAAGAGTGTGGTCAAGTGCTAAGCAGGATGATGGGTTTAGATAATTTCATGAATACGGATTGCAACAAGGTGTAATAATATAAGGAGTGTACTCATAAAGGGCAGAAGTCTGGCATCCTGTCTTATACTATGTGTATTGTACTCTCTTGAAACTATATTATGGACTAAATTCTGCATCACTTACTCCATAGTATGTAAGCAAGGAGGAGATTCTAGCTGACAGAAACTTCCAGCAATATGCACTCATGGATTGAGCCCCTAAATATCTTGCTACATGGGATGTAAGATTACTCTACAAGCACAACAACATTTAAGCTACTTTAGAGACAAGTTGGTGTTAAATTGTAGCTTATTACTATAATGAATATAGCTTAAAATGGAACATGATGAGAGGTGGTAAAGGATCTATAATTATGGATTATATTGTGTCAAACCACGTTGTTATCAGTGTTTTCTCAGTGTTTCCCTTTCAACTCTTCTCCAGTAGTTGTGTTCTCTAATCAAATCAGGACACTTATGCTCCATGTCTCCCTGTTGATTTCCCAGATAGCTCATCTTTTGTTTCACTGTAATATAATTTCCTAGCATTTGTATCTTGTGGATTTTCCCTGTACATTTCTGTATCTGCATTACAGTCCATTTTGCAACGGGGGCAAAGCTTTGGAACTTGTTGTCTAGTAAAAAAAAATCCATGTGAATTTAGAACACTTGTCTCCAAAAGAAAAAACAGCTTCTATGAAATACATGGTATCAACTAAACAGATGCTAAACAGATTTTTTTTTCACTTGCAGAAGAACCTGATTTGGGATTTGAGCTCCTTGGTCTGAAGTGGTTGCCCCATCTCACTCGACATCAGGCCAAAGAAGTAACCCCTTTCGAAGCTGGAGATACTTCCTGGCAAAGCAGCCTTGATACACTAATGTCAAACCCAGTCCTTGTGTGTGCATTACGGCGGATCAATGCCTTCAGAGTTCTTGCAGATGCATTGGAGAGATTAACACAATGGAGGGAGAAGCTGAGCAAAAGTGGCAGTCTTCTACAGATAGTAATGGCCCTGACCCCAGAGGTGACATTTAGACAAGCCATCCTCTTCTTCACAGAGACAGAGTTTGTAACTGGTAAGACATGGTTTTACTGTTTATAATATCCTTGGGTTTAAGGTGTTCAGGATTTTATTTAACCTGGACAAAGCAATCCAGTGCTATGAGTTTTTCTCAGTCACAGAAAAGTGTAATAATTTGGGGTTAAATTCTGGGCTTAGCTGAGTAATGATGAGGGATATGAAATCAGCAGGAGCCAGCTGAGGTCATCTACAAGTTAGCCTATTAATTTCATGTGGCTCTGCATGGCCTGGTGACCTCTCTAAAGATCTTGAGGTATTCCATAAAAACTAAATTGATATTACAGTGGTTGGTAGGGCCAGTAAATAATAGGTTTACCTTTGTATATAAGAGAAACTTAGAAACAGAGGCCAAGATCTATCCCAATTAAATGTGGGCACCTATTTGTGGTGCCTAACTTGCTGAGGCAAATACCCCAGCGTTGCTCTGCACTTGGGGAGCCAAAGGTACAACCACTGTGCAACAGCTGAAGAAAGCAAATTTCTTGGGAATTACTTTTCATCCTGGAAGAGAATGAACATTCATGGCAGAGGAGAGATTGAGATTAGGTATTAGGCACAAGTTCTTCCCTATGAGGGTGCTGAGGTGCTGGCACAGGTTGCCCAGAGAATCTGTGGCTGCCCCATCCCTGGCAGTTCAAGGCCAGGTTGGACACAGGGGCTTGGAGCAACCTGCTCTAGTGGAAGGTGTCCCTGCCCGAGGCAGGGGGTTGGAACTGGATGAGCTTTAAGGTCCTTTCCAACACAAACCATTCTACGAGGAAAGGAGACTGCTGTTGTCAAAAGCTTCTTTGGCTTCCATGATATATGCTAGCATTGATCATTCAACGTAGTAAACATGAGAGTTTCCTCCTGAAATAAGAAATGTAGAACTATGCCTCTAAGCTAAATTACTGCACAGACTGTGGTGTTAGTGATATTAGATGCTTTGGAGCAGCAGAGTATGAGCTCTTACTGCTTTCTCCCAATGTGAAATATATTGGCATATCACCTCTGTTCTTGGGGATGCCTGACTCCTTACACCTAAAGATAAACAGTTCCAAGCCTGACAATTCCTGATTGTTCAGAAACAGAGAGAAATCAAGATTGTGGTAACACCATATATCAACTGACAAGGAGTGATGCAGTTCCAGAAGTGCATTCATGCTTTGTAATTTATAGCTCTTCCCCTAACTTTCTGTGGGGAAGAAAGGTCCTTTGTTGTCAATAAACTTAGATACTCATGTCAAACACACAGTGTAGTAGTGCAGAGTAACAAATTGGCTTTACTAAATAGAAAAAAGAAACTGTGATGGTGTCTTGGAAAAGACACTCAGTCTTACAGAAAGTTAGTTTTGACGGTGAACTATGTGGGTGTTTTATGTGAGATAGGAGAACAAGAAAAAGAGGCCTTCAGAAAAGAAGGCACCAGACATCTCAAATTAGTGTAT
>NW_009911586.1:25579-40701 GCF_000696875.1 Nestor notabilis | reverse complement strand
ATTCCTGCCCTTCATTAAAGTTATCTTGAGACCAAAAGACAGGATAAGATGAAAGCACAACTATGAGTTTATTGGGGAAGGTTGTAATCATGGTGCCAGCCTTTCCCACCAAAGCCATTGTCAAGAGCAAAGGAGCACAGCTGAAGAATGACTCTAGCATCCTGCACTATCTCTATTACAAGGGCATTACATGTTTGCTCCTGTTTTTATTGTGGGAGGAATGGAGAGGTGTTTATGTGGAGAACAGCTCTGCAATATTTTGCAGCTGGTCAAATGTCTACTATTTTCCCTGCTAAATAAAATCACCTTTGTCACCCTTCATGGTCCCAAACAGAGAAGGTCTCCATCTGTGAATCCATAACAATACATCTCCCTCCTTTTACAGATGCAGAACACCGCCCTGCTATGAAATACCTGCCACCACCTGGCAAGAGGCCCAGGGCTGAAGGTAAGACCAGAGGTTATGCACCAGTTGCCTCTTGGATAAAACCAAACAGTTTTATACTCTTAGATTGAAGAAAACTATAACTCCGTGTCCTCTGTCAGAGTCATTAAAATGGGATTAGTAAACCTTTGGCTAGACATCAGAATCCCAGGCAATTAGGAAACAAAGGCCAGAGAGGTCCACTTGGTACAGGGGAAGGTGGTAGTGTTGCCAAATCACCTTTCTTGTATGAAGTTCTGTGTGTGCCTGGATGTGACCTATCAAGGGCTGGTAGGGAATGTAGGTTAGAAGAGCAACTAATGGCTACTCTTTAGTAGTCCTTTTCAGATGTAGATCTCAAAAAAGATCAGTTTCAGGATGTTTTCCAGAGGGGTATTTGAGACCAAGAGGTGAAATATGTTGACCACCATTCCCTAAAAAGTGAGTGATGGAAATGGGAGCAGAATGCCATTTCCTTAGTCTCACGCAAGGGACTTTGGCATTTGCATTACAGTGCCACCCAAGTCACCACAGAATTCATGGGTCCTACAAGTTCTTTCAATACTAAAGAAAAAAAATTGCTACTTTGAGGATGTGAGCTAAAAAGTTATGATGGAAGGACCTTGGAGCTGGCTACACCTTCTCTATGTACTCTTATTATTCCAGCAAAATAAATGACAGACATGTGGAAAGAGAAAAAGGTCTCATTAAAAAGGAAAAGAACACTTTGCCTAGATACCTTCCAGATACATTGCCCTAAGAAATAGAAATACAGGGATTTCAGACAGTAATAAGTACAAAGGAATGGTAATTTTGTTTTGACAAACGGATTTCAGTTTTCTCTTATCTACCTTGCATGTCACACTGCTTAAGTGTGTCAGTCCCTGGAAAGGAAGTCCTTTATGTCTGATGCAAGCTTCTCATTGTACCCCAGTCCTAGATAAGTTCTCGAATCACATGTGCCTTGAAGTGCCTTAAATTTTCCTCACCTCCCCAAGTCACTGAAGGTTTTGCGTTAGACTGAAGGAAACATTTTTAGATAGGCTTTTGTCGTAAGTTCTGACTCACCAGGCTCCCTTTATACTGCTCTGCTCTTACAAAGAACCACTGAGGCAACCATTCCTGGCTGCTGGGAGATGTCAGTGAGGTTTTATCAGCAGAGCTAAGGAGAGGACTGAACCACAGTTCTGAGCTCAGTAGGGGTGTAGTCAGAAGACAGAGCCTTTCTTTGCTTCCAAGGGCACAAGAGAAGGCTTGGACTTACGGAGAAGTGTGAAGAACATCACCACCCAGGACATCCCAGTACATCCCAACAGCTGAAATCAAGCCATGAGTGTCCCATTATAATGCTTTAGAATAAGTGTGTCATAGCTGCATTATGTAGGGATGATGGCTACATTCTCAAGTTATTGTCCCAGCACATGTGTACCGCTTACTCAAGTCTCTCTGCTTTTCTCATTTAGTAGGAGAGAGGCAGAGATGCCACACAGAATCGCTGTTCACCTACTTGCAAACAGGTGAGAGAAGAGCAAAGGGGAAAATGTAGTTTGGGAAGGGCTTTGTGGAACTAACTCATCTAGATGTGCCAACCAAAAATAAGTAAAAAGCATTATACCAACTTCTTCCTTAGGCTTGAGTGCAGGCAGGAATATACACTCTTTTCTGAACATGCCTGAAAATCTGGTATTTGCTTCTCTTGAGTTTACATTTATTTTAAGCTCCACACATATGTAGAGTATTGCATATAGATAGCATATGAAATAGTATTTTTCACAGTTACACTATGAAATCAAAACCTATGTCATTTTTTCGGGGGGGGGGGGGGAGGAATCATTTGCTGTGAGAAAGGGATCTAAAAGCATAATAAAGCAGAAAAACATAACAAAGAGCAGGCAGCTTGGGCAAAGCTGGAAAGGCCACTAAGCAGCCAGGGCTGGAGATTAAAATCAGGCATGTCTGAGGGCTGCTAAAGGAGTATTTTCTTTTTCTCTTGCTGTTGTCACTTATAGTCACCAAGGAGATAAAACCAATTCCAGGTGACAAGGTTTTCAACACCTGTCTTTGACCAAACCAAGATGGCAAAGTGATGCAAAACAAATCCCTCCTGAAGTGCCTGAAGTCGATAAATGCACAGTGTGTAATGATTCACATACCACACGAATGTTTTGCCCAGAATCATAGCTGATGGCAAGTAAAACATCTGGAGGACAATGAGGACTCATGTAACAGAACACAGCTGAGATTGCTGTTTAGTGTGCAAGCAGCTGAATGGATCTGAGTGGCTTGCCTTACTCCTGCACTTGCAGGCTGTTGCTATGGCATTTAAACCTTTCTGTTCAAGAACGATGTGAATAAAATGGCAGATCTTTAAGAGGAGGGCTCCCTGCATGATAAGGGTTAAGTTTCCATATCAAGTGGGGGAGCAGTAATACAATTTTTTAGTTTTGATCCCATATTTCTGTCATGAATCAGTACCATGCCATTTGGAAATAACAGTATGCATTAAATTATACGTAGTGTTATTGATGCTTCATTGCATTGCATCTTTATAATTAGTATTGGGGATACAGGAAGCATAAAATGACACTTTATGTATACAAACAGCTAACCATGGATGAGTGTGAGCAGCCTGCAGTACTGTAACCTCATGCTTCATGCTAATTGACATGGTTAGGCACCAGCAGTTAATGGGCCCTAACTGACTGGTTCTGACACTACTGTTGTCAATAAATCTTCAGAGGATGTTTGAAGATTTATTATCTTCAATATTAGGATGTTGGGAATCTTAACTATATTCCTAGTTATAAGGTACTTTAGCAAAACTAGTAGTTTGAAAATGCTGCCATTTAAAAATTAATTTTCTGTATTTTCTGCCTTTTAATGCAGTTGGTATCGTCAGACAGCAAAACTCTCTTGGCCTGGTTTGTTCTGTTTCTCACAGCACAGAGCTGCATCTCGGTGGCAGCTCTGCTAGGGCAGCTTTGTGAGGAGCAAAAGAGGTTTCACTGAAATCTCAATTTTACTAAACACAATTCTATTTGTAATAGGTTTATAACATTAATTGGGACCTGTCATGCTTGTTAGTGCCTCTCTGAAACAAAGCTCTAACAGAGATAGCAAAAGCAAAACTGTGAGGAATGAGAATTTAATAGCTGCCTTAAGGATTATATTATATAATCACTACAGTTGACATGAAAAATGTAAAAGGGAATATTTTATCCCTCTTAAAATTTTCATATTAATATAAAGAATTGAGTCTTATCCTACAGACTCGCCATGTAAACTTCTTGGGCTCAGAGCAGACTTCCTGGGGAAAAACAGTGTAAAAGCCAATGTTGTTTGGATATATTTTTAAACTAAAAATCAAACAAACCCCTATATGCATTGATTGGGGTGGAGGGTGTTATGACTTATGTTGTTCAAATTTTTATGAACTTGATGCCAGCTTTTAGATAAATCTCTTCTACTGATGTCTGTCCAGGCTAGTAAACCGTGCCCTGTGTTTTACCTCGGGTTTTAGGAGCGGCTTTGCGTTTCACTCTGTGCTTTGTTACAGGAGCCCAGATTCTTTGCACAGTGCTGCTGATCAAACCCGGTGCCTGGAGTCGCAGACTTGCAAGGATCCTCCGAAAACTACACATAGAAAAATTCACTGTGGTTGGCATGAAACACATAAACCTGAAACCAGGCATTGCCTCAGGACTCCTTTCTTCTGAAGTGAAACAGGTTTGTTAAGAAACTGGTCGATCTGTGCCTATATTTAGGTTTGGAGTGGGGAAATATGCTAGCTAGTGAATAATCCGTTCCTGAAAAAACCCGAAATCTCCCATCCGGGATTTCTGAGCTGTTGAAGTGAGCTATATAGAACAGTCAGCTCTGTAGCGGTGTCAGACACAAAGCAAGCTGATGTGCTGACTGTTTCTGTTATTGCATGCCATAAAGCAGCAGACCTGGTTTCTCTAGAACAAAAGTTTGGAGGATCTGGGTAATACAGACCTCCCAGGAGTCAGTGGAGTTGCCAAGTTGCAATGCTGACTCTCTAACTGTGAAACAGGTGTCCTCTTTTCCTTCCTTAAGGTCATTTCAGGTAGGCCGCATTTAAAGGACCAGCCAACTCCCTTGCACATGGGCCTGGCTTTCCTTCCATGTGTTTAAACCTGGGAGTTGGGAAATATCCACTGCACTGCCAGAGAATATGTACCTCTGGAGCCCCATTCCCTTAGATTATATGTATTACACGTCTTACACATACAGCTGAATCTCTCTTCTAGGAGCATGTGTTCAAGAGCCTGTAAAAATGACCTGCAAAGTGGGAAAATCGAGTTACTGTCATTTCTAGTGTCTAATAGACAATAAAGAGGGTCCTTAAATCTTGGGGCATTACAGGCTTTTGTTAGCTAAAAACAGGTGCATGTTTCTGCTCTTTAACACCTTCAGAAATGATTTCTTTCCCAAACAACAATATCCTGATATGAGTGTAAAGATATGAAAGGCAGGAAACTGAAATCTGGGCATTCAGAGGAGTTAGATTTTTTTTTTATATTTTTTATGTTTTTTTAATCCTTGTTATTTGATTGCTTTCATGAAGGCGTTTAACCAATTAACTTTTGCAGAAAGCAACCCTTTCTAATCAATATTGTTCTGGGGTTACATTGGGAGAGTTTATAGCATTCTGTCATAGAAAGTCTTATTAGTCTTCCAGAAGAAGACAGGAGCATGCCAGGATAGTGCTCTAACATAACCATCAATTGGAACAGTTACCACTTTCTGCATGATAGCAAAGCCATGGAGCACAAGCACCTGATTTTAAAATATTTACGGGCCACTGGTAAGACATGCTGGAGAGGTGGCACGGTGTGAACCTCCTGAAGTCCAACCAGGCCAAGTGCCTGGAGGAGAAGGACTTGGGGGTGTTGGTCGATGAGCAGCTCCCCATGACCTGGCTTCAGTGAGCGCTTGAGCCCAGAACCCCCCGTGTGCTGGGCTGCATCCCCAGAGTGTGAGCAGCAGTTCAGGGAGGGGATTCTCCCCCTCTGCTGCACTCTGGGGAGACCCCCCCTGCAGCCCTGATCCAGCTCTGGGGCAACAACACAAGAGGGACGTGGAGCTGTTTGGGCAAGTCCAGAGGAGGCCACTGAGATGCTGCGAGGGCTGGAGCAGCTCTGCTCTGGAGACAGGCTGAGAGAGCTGGGCTGGTTCAGCCTGGAGAAGAGAAGGCTTCTTAAGGGGAGACCTTAGAGCAGCTCCCAGTGCCTAAAGGGGCTACAGGAAACCTGGAGAGGGGCTTTGAACAAGGGCCTGTAGGGACAGGCCAAGGGGGAATGACTTTAACCTGCCAGAGGGGAGATTGAGATGAGCTCTTAGGCAGAAGTTCTTCCCTGTGAGGGTGCTGAGGCGCTGGCACAGGTTGCCCAGGGAAGCTGTGGCTGCCCCATCCCTGGCAGTGTTCAAGGCCCGGGTGGGCACAGGGGCTTAGAGCAAACTGCTCTCGTGGGAGGTGTCCCTGCCTGTGGCAGGGGGTTGGAACTGGATGAGCTTTAAGGTCTCTTCCAACACAAACCAGTCTTGCATTCTCTGAAGAGTTGCTGGAGGAGTGCTTTCAATATGGCTTTTATACAGCTAAATACAAAAATGCTTAGTTGATCATATGAAACAAGACACTTTAAAAAAATCCAAATGTCTACCTCAGGAAGTAAAATGCTGATGTGTGCTGGGTAAAGTTAAAGAGAGGTGGTTTCATCAACATTTTCTTTTGTTTTCCGAGCTCTCTAACACACTGGAGCAGCTGCTGAGCATTGATTTAGTTTCCTGGAAGAGCTGGTGACTAATGAGCTTAAAAATTACAGACTGTTGGGGTTTTGTTCATGGGGGTTGGGGAGCAGAAAGGCAGGTTTTCAAAGTGAGATAGCAGAGGTCATCAACTGCCTTTGGCCAGGAGGAATGGGCAGTAGGAAATGCTTCCTGCTGTGTGGGGGCTCCTTCTCAGAACACATCTGAAAGTCTTTCACTCATGAGGGCTGGAACAGGTGAGCTCCCAAGATAAGTAGATAGGTTTGCAAAAAGCCAAAGCATGCTTCAGGGCCTGTGCTATTTGCAAAATCTGGCTTCTAAGTGTTACAAGGGCAGCTTATGGGGGCAGATATATTTCTCCTAGCTGAATTTCACATAAAGCATTTGAATTGGAGGGATAATCATTGTCAATCTCTTTCTCAGTTTAGGGGACAACAGGATACAGGGCTGATTTTAAAATGAGGTTCTTAATATGGGGGCAAATTGCTGAAATTTAGCATCTCCTGTTGAAGAACATGGAGCTAGTGTGCTCAACCCTTCTAGAAGGGCTTTTTACCTCTTCCTCACCTGGAGCCTGATCCAAAATCCATCTCCAAGAATCTCTAGAGAACTCCTGTGTGTTCCACAATGTGCCAGCTTGTTTTGTATACACAGTACTTAATCACAGATTTGGGGTATATTCGCTCATAGAAAAACTACCTAGAATCTCCTTCTCTTTCTAATGGATTATTTACATGCACATTGACAAATATCCTCAGCAACATGCTTTCAGACACATTATTGCTTTTGCAACTTACATACTAACATTCAGCTTCTAAGTAGCGTGTGGCCTTCGGCATACAATAAATAATGGACTGGTCTGCTGTTTGCTGACGTGTCTAATCACAGGAGCCGCGATCATACTTTTTACCTGAAGTTGAAGAATAATTTACAAAAATAAAGGTCAGTAAATATAGCTGACATTGTCTCCTCAACTCTTAGCAGGACCTGGTCATGTTCTGACTGTGAGAAGCAACCACTCCTGAGGGGATTTCTGCCCATGGAGGCTGGATCTCCTTTCAGCAGCTCCAGCCCAGCACCAATACGCAGTTCTGGCTGCCAGCTAGAAAGCTTGATTTTACAGTGGGACCTGATCATCCTGTTGGGCATCACCTGATATGATTGCCTGTGGTAGCAGGTTGCTGGACTCAGTAGCTTGTTGATTCCCTCCTGTCCTATACTGTGATTCTAACAGTAAAGGCCGAAGGATAATTTTGTTGTTTTTTAATCCTGTTAGTCCTCCAGAGCCAGTGCACAGCTGGAAATTCCTCTGTGTGCAGCAACAACACCACTCACTGAATTCAAGTCAGCTGCATATCTCATCACAGCTGCTCAGGTGTCAGAGGGGACACAGGCAAAGATTGTGCAGAGGCAGGATGTAAATAAGAGCAGCATTTGGCTGGCAGAGTCTAGAGCGGATGTGAGGATCTCTCAGAAGGGGAGAAGTCACCGTGACTCACTGACACCACCAGTAGCAATCAGAGAAAACATCATCTTTAACCCAAAGTCTGCATATTTGCTGGGGAACAACTGAAAGACAGGAAACAGAAGGGTTTTGTCATGTACAAGGGTGCTGGGGAGGGACTCTTCATTAGGGACTGTAGTGGTAGGACAAGGGGTAATGGGTTTAAACTTAAACAGGGGAACTTTAGGTTAGATATAAGGAAGAAGTTCTTTACAGTGAGGGTGGTGAGGCACTGGAATAGGTTGCCCAAGGAAGTTGTGAATGCTCCAACCCTGGAGGTGTTCAAGGCCAGGCTGGACAGAGCCTTGGGCGACATAGTTTAGTGTGTGGTGTCCCTGCTCATGGCAGAGGGGTTGGAACTAGATGATCTTAAGGTCCTTTCCAACCCTAACTATTCTATGATTCTATGTAGATCTAAAAAAAGTGTTTAGAAGCTCTGGAACAAAATAACTTCGCTTGTTTTGGTCTGTTTAACAGAAAGCACCTCTGAAACATTTTCTTCTGCAGATGTTTCTGATGTGGATGAAAGTTGATATGTTATACCCAGTCCTTTTGAAACTTTACATGAAGTCATCCTCACTGTTTTTTATCTCTCAAAGAGAAGGCCCTTAGAAAAATGGATTATATACATATTCTTTTAAACTAACAAAAAATTTTAAGCAAAAAGGGTTAATTTTGTATTATACAGAACTGAATGAATGTCAGCATGTTGCAGTATACTATAACCAGCTGAAACTCTTCATCCTCATCTAAATGGAGCTCTCCTATCAGAGGAGAGCCTGAGCTAAAATTTCCCTGCGCAGTCCTGTGCTGTAGCTGACATCCCTGGGTTTCCTTTGCCCTGTTTTTTCATGGAGTGGGAGGATGGACGAATATCAAACCCCTTACCTAACTAACCCATTTAAAACCAGAGGGGCTTTCTCATGGATCATTTTGCATCTTCAAATACAGAGGAGAATATCTGGATCGAGCCTGTGCTTTTGAACTCATAGCCTACTTCTTGGAAATGCAGCTGAGGAGGAATGCGAGTGAGAAAAGATTTGGGTCAAAGACAGTGAATGGTTTCATGTGATAGAAAAGCAAAAGAGGCCTTGAAGTAGTTTGTCTCCATATTTTAAATGAAATGATAGGATTTACTTTTGGAAATGTTTTATATAGAGAATAGAAGATTAAAAAATAGAGGAATTAAACCCCTTAGGGGAATGAATGATGTGTTTCAGCTGAATCAAATGATGTTTCCCCCCTCCTTGTTTTCATGTCCTCAAAAATTGGGAAAAAAGTAAATAACCATGGGCTGGTTCAGGCAGAGAGCTGAAATGAAACTGCTGCTGTGTATAAGCTGCACAGGGGACATAGTGCTGCTGTGGGACTTCTCTGTGGTGTGCAGGGAGGCAGAGCTTGATTCTCCTGTGACTCTGTCAAGATGAAGGGGCAGGAGGAGGCAGCCTGGAGCTGCTGTGGGCACCCTGACCTCATGCTCCGCAGAAATACCTGCAACAAGTCTGGCTTTCTAAGGGTTTACTTAATTAAAGCAGTCAGCAAGGCTGCAAGTGCTCTGCTCTGCTGCCTCTTGGTAGCCTCTGCCCTAGGCACTTGCTGCCTTTCCCTGTGCTTCTCAATCATTATGTCCATCTTCAGCCTCCAAGTCAGACTTTTCTCACTGGTGCAGTGATTGCTAGTTATCCTTATTACCTGTCCTTAGTTAAAATAAAGATCTCAGGTGGTTGTGACCTGCACAGCATCAAGAGGAACGTCTCTGCTCAGGAGCGGTCACAGGCTGACCAACCACACTTGGAAAAGAAGCGAAGGTAGAGAAATGAGTCACGGACCACAACGCATCAGTGGCAAAACCAGGAGGGGAACTGTTTCTCTCAGCCCCCATCTAGTGCCCTGCTCTGAGCTGCCTCATTTCAAGCTCACTGGTTCTGTAGTCCTGATCCTAACCTGTGTATGGAATTCTACCAGCCCTTGGGAGAAGCTGGCCTCTAGCAGCAGGGTGCCTGGAGGGAGGTGGAGGGGGTCCTTCCTCGTGTGAATGCAAGAATAAAAGTTCTGGTATTTGCAAGCCTTCATTATATATCAGCTAAGAAATTAAATGTGGCTCCTTATCCCAGAGTATTTATGACCCTGTTGATACCACTGAAGTCCACTGCTTCCACCCTGTCCCTGTGTCATATTGAAGGTTGAGTGAAAAGGGTTATTGCATAAATCAGAGAGTCAGTAGTAGATGAGCAAACTGCAGAGTAGCAATTTGTTTTCATCCTTTTCCCCTGAAAATGAACTCCACCTCTGTACATGTACCTGGCGTGTACAGATATGCAGAACAAGCACAGCACAAGGCTTCCAGGAATAGGATTTGGTTTCCTTTCTTACTAAAACATTAAGGAAATTACTGCTGAAGTTGTTTGTATGTATAAGACCTACTGTTGGCTGATCTAGGACCACTGGGACTAGAACCACAAGCTGCTATGGCTTAAGATTAGTGATTAACTTTTTCTTTAGCTCTGTGTGGACTTAGGGTGGGAGCTAGACCTACTACTACCTGGTGAATGTAACAGCAAATGCTGGCTTAGTGGCCGTGGTATGTACTCTGGAAGATATGCCTGCAGAGATCACTAGCGCATATATTATGAAGAGGAGAAAGCAGGTCAGGAAAGCTGGGATGTACCCAGCACTCACCAACACTGTTCATCATGACCTGTTTTGTCTCTGTTATTTCTTTTCAGGATCCTGCTGTTTTAGAAGCTCACTGTTCCTACCTTACCTCAGATACTGCTCTCGTGCTGTGTCTTCAGAGGCCAAATGCTGTGAAGAAGCTGATAGATTTACTGGGGCCAGAGGATCCTAAAGTAGCCCAAGCACTAGATCCGTCCTTCTGGAGGGCTCAGTATGGCATCAGCACAGTCCAAAATGGATTTTATGGTAGGTTTTTGTAAAAGAAAAGTCCAAAGGCTCAGATATGCCAATGGAAAAAATAGATTATGTGCTTTCACCTCCTGTATTGTCAATGCAGGTCTAGCCTTGGCAGGTGATAGAGACTATTATCCCCTAGAAAGCTTTCACTGTTGTCTTGGTGGCTGAGCTGAGTATGTCTCAAGCTGTGAAATATAACCCAGCAAGACATATTAAAAGAAGGTTTCTTCCCAGAACAGCCCTAGCTCTGCCTTCCACCAGAACAGATTTCCTTTGATCTCTTCACTGCTTGGTCATTTTGTACTTTTAGCTTGGTTATTTTGTAATTATCCCCAAGAATCCATCTGTCTTCTCTCTGCTTGGAAGTTACCCTCGTGGTAACTTCATAACCCATTGGCCAACTGCAACCAGATTCCACAGAGGGATAAAAGACTCCAAGATGCTGAGTTCCTGAAACATCTCTAAACATTAATGACTGGATAGAGAGAGGTGATTAAAAATGTCTTTCCCTGAGGAAAGCAGGTAAACTCAGCTGTTTTCCATTCAGAGAGGCTCCTGCTAGCTGCCACATCAGCAGAGGCACACCAGTTAGTCAGCACCTGGATGCTGAACCAGCTCGTCTGCCAGCAGGGAGGGAACTAAGATGCTGCAGTGGGAGGTGGGATGGCAGATAGCTGGGAGTGGGGGTAAAGAAGGGGAAAATGGGAAGTATTTCTAGTAAGAGCAGCCTGTAGAGAACCAAGAGTATTGCTGGAGCGGGGCTGTGCTGCTGCCACAGGGAGGGAAGGATAGAATTCAAACACTCATAGGGAATTAAGCATCATCAGTTCACTGCCCATGAACAGTGTTTTTCCTCAGTGTGGTGCTGATTGTGCTGTATGTGGTTAAAGGGATGTAAAAATAATAAAAGCAATGGTTTCTATAAACACTCTCTAGTGTGAGCTAGCAGTCACTGTGTGCCTTCATGTTCCAGAAGAACTTTTTTGTCAAGATTGGATTATTTGGCTCTTTCTATTGTATTCTGTGCTGTCAAATCACTCTTTCTGTCCACATCAGGTGATCTTGTGAGAAGAACTGATAGGGAATGAAGTAGCCCATATGTACAGCCTAGGGGAGAGAATAAACCCCTTGAGGTAGAACCTTGGGGTTTTTAATCAGATATGGTCATAATCCTTAGGAACAAGACAAAACCAAGAGAGATCGCACGCCACTTACAGGATCTCATTCATGCGAGTGACTGAAGAGCAGGATCTACCTACACGAAAGGAATGGTCAGGGCTCTTCAGCCAATACTTTTTCACTATCAGCCCCTGCTTCTTTTGCTCTTAAATTTAATGGCTTGCATATGCAGGTTGCCTTGAGAATGAGAACTCATCACTCTCAGCTAATAATGACTAATATATACCCCAAACTTAAGATACCCATGCTACTGTTAGAGCATCTTTAGCATAGCTCAGCTAAAGATTACTTTATATTAGCAAGAGAAGCCAAGTCTCACCCTGTCTTTCACTGGGAGAGCTCACTGTGTTAGAGGAGCCCTCAGATGTGTGCTTAGGGATTGATTCCTTTCAGATTCTTGCTCACTCCTAAGGCTGGGCGGAGCACAGAGCTGCATTTAGCTGGCCACCACCCATCCTCTAGCCCAGCCTGTGCTTGTGTTGAGGGCAGCAATGTGCCTGGCTCACAGAGCCCTCCTTGCACACATCCAAGGAGACTGGAGGCAGCTGTAACTGGTGTACTCACTGGCTCAAGATCTGATCTAGCTCTGTGCCAGGGAGGTGTCTGCCCATAATGAAGGAAGCATTCATAACCCCTTGGAGCTCCAAGAGCTTGTCCTCCAATTGGGTGAAACATTTGCCTACAAGTTAAGCAGGAATTGCTGAATCACTGTGTGACTAATCATTCGGGAGGGCTGTGGAAGACCATCTTCTCCTAGGAGGGAATACTGAGCCTGCTCAGTTTTGCTTCAGCTGAGGGAAGTCTGTAGTTAATGCCACCTTGCTGAAGGAGAGCAAACTCCAGCTGTATGTTTCCTCCCAAAATGATTGGTGAAAGTCAGAGGAGATGAAGACTAGGTTGCAGTGGTACTGTTGATCCAAGTAGTGCAGTTTTAATACTCTGAGGCTCAGCTGCAGAGGTAAACCTACACTCCTCTCATCTCTTCTCGGTCTTACAAAGTCATTGTATAGTGCTTTTTCTTGAACCCGAAGATCTCTTGCACAGGCATCTTATACAGTCTTATACTTCGAGCAAAGTGAGAGTAAAAGTTTTGCAAGCTTTGGGAGCATTTGTGTTCTCTGTGATAGCATCAGTTATTTAAACAAGGAAGATTCGACTCAGAGGTACGGTACATAAAGGATCCATCACAACTTACGTGCTGATGACTTAGACGATCTTAGGATTGCAGACTACTGTGTTAAAGACTCTGGCTATATAATAGCTGGAATTATGAAGTTCAGACAGGGCTGAGTGCTGTAAGAGCAGTAAGACATGATTCTTTGAAGGGGTAGCCTGCAAAGGTGGTAATATTTCAGAGGATATTTGCCTTTTTTGTATTGGTATCCCAGGAGAATGGATCTGTGCCATCAATTGACAATCTATCTGAACTCCAGTTATATAGAAATAGCTTTTCCTTCTCTAACATTTTCCACCCACAAATCTCAAAGCATTCTGAATAGTGCTTTATAACTCTGTTGCTTTATAGGGATATTCAGATGCTGAGCCTGGAGGGACCTCTCAAGTCACTGAGTTCAGTTAATTCCTCCACAGACGACCCCATCATATATTCCCTTTCATAAGCATCCACCCCAACAGCATGGTTGTGGCAGAACTTCACTGCTCTGATAGCTATAATTCTTATATTTTCAAACTTAAATATAGTCATACCTAATTTGTATCCAATTGTTCTTGTGCCAATACCTGTACTTTAATTTTACGTAGTTGTTTTTTCTTCTCCGACCTTTTCTACCCTGATGTGTTTATCAGAAATCAGATTCCTTCTCAGCTTTGTATCATGTTGGGTCAAATGAGCCAAGGTCTTTTAGTTTTAACTCTTCAGATGTTTCTCCATTCCTCGCATGCTCCTCATGTTGTTTCTCTGTGTACCTGTCCCAGTCTCAATTTCCATCAGCAATGTCTAACACTAATTCTGATTTCTGTTGTAAATCAGAGCCCCCAACATATTTGGGACTTGCATTATTGTTACAAGGCACATTTGTTTTATCAACTAGTAGCTCCTTCCCATTCAATAAGACCAGCGTGACGTGATCCAGAAGCAAGGGAACAAAAATGGGGGATTGGAGCTGGTATTGAAGAGGTTCACAAGCTCCTTAACATGATTCCCTTGACTACTCTGTTAGGAAATAGGAGTCTTGTTTACATGAAGAAGCAGCTGAGTGATAATAGGACAGAATCACAATACCAAGAAGGCAATGAAACTATCCTAAATATAGCGTTTTAAAATGTTTGCTATTACTGTACAGAACAGCTGGCCTTTAAAGCAATTACTTCAGTACATTGCACATCATCAGTCTCTCCGAAAGATGAGTGTGAGTCTAGAGAATGTTTAATTCATGGCCTGAGAGAATCTTCTCATTGTATTTATCTCTCAGGCTCTGAATCCTATCAAATAGCTGTCCGGGATATGAAGCTGTTTTTCCCAGAAGGGCTGTGCTACACTGAGTGTCAGACATTAGAAGAGGAAGAGGTAAGAATCTGCCCTTTCCTGAGAAGTATCCTGCTGCATCAGAGCAATGGCTTTGGTTCTTCTTTCTTATTATAGAATCATAGAATCATACAATAGTTAGGGTTGGAAAGGACCTTAAGATCATCTAGTTCCAACCCCCCTGCCATGAGCAGGGACACCACACACTAAACTATGTCGCCCAAGGCTCTGTCCAGCCTGGCCTTGAACACCGCCAGGTGCTTTAGATGATGCTTTTTTGCTGTGTTTCACCAGCTGCTGAGGTTTCCTTCTCCTATGGGTGTTCCTACCACAAGGTGCTCTCTTTGTATTGACCCAGACAGCCTCAGTGGAAAAGTGCTTCTCCAGACATGTTTGTTCAGTAACCTGTGCTGTGAATTCAAGGTTCATACTTTAGAAGCAAAGTTCCCAGACAGAGCCAACATCACCGTGGAAGCAGGTCACAGGGAGAGATAGCAACATCATCGGTGATTGCTAAGACATAGCTGGCCCAGATGCTGCTTCTTAACCAGCTTTTCTCATGTAGCATCCAGGAATGGAGATGAAGGGGTGATAATGTAACTCACTGGTTGCTGAGTGTCTCACACAGAGTCTGTACACATTCACATACAGTGTGAGCACTGTCCTATTCATGTGACAAAGGTATTGTCCCTTGTGCCCTATGCACAGAGGTACCAGACCACAGCAATGCAAAGGGTGGAGCTGTCTATATGAGATATCTCAAGCTGTAAAGGTACTGCTTGCAGAGCTGCTGTCTGCCTGCATCCTTTCCTGCCCACAGACAGAGG